>NC_141350.1:58510795-58765795 GCF_057382095.1 Aulonocara sp. 'chitande type north' Nkhata Bay
AAAGTCCTCTGTGGAGCTTCTCAGTAGGTTATTACCTTTTAGTGGGCTCCAGAGCAGTTTGCTCCAAAAGCACCGATTAACTGCAACAGAAGGTCCTGATATAGAAGGCAAAAATGGTCACATGATGACACCCTCACCCTCTGATTGATGACCAGTGACAAACTCTTTCTATTAAACAGATTGGGAAACGTGGATGCATTTCTACAAATTGTGTTACGTCATGTGTGATTTTCCTGGGGAAAATGCCTTTCTGTAAAGGCATTTACCAAAACATTTGCTTGTACATTTCATTGCGCAGCTCTCTTGTGGGTCATTTGTCTTCAGTGCCATCCCATTATCTGTGTATAAACTTTAAGAATAGCACCCATTATTTCCTGAAAGCGCATAAATGTCACAATAGCACACGTTTTCATGAAGTCAGCTTCTATGATTAGCTCACATTATTATTTTTAGCTAGTCTGCTATAGCAAAAGAACATCCTAATCGAATTAAGTGGCTGTCACTACAAAATATAGTGCACCTCACATGTGCATAGTTCTTCTATTGATGTTTTAGTAGCTTTGTACACAATGAATTTTTTGCTTGGGTGTGTTTTGTTTTGGGGGTTTTTTTGTTTTGTTTGTTGCTTTCATGATAAATTCTGTTTAATGCTTTTCTCTCTGACCTGAAAAAATGTGTTGTCAATAATTTTTTAAGACCGTCTACAAGCATAAGATTACATTACATTTCCTGGAATATTTTAAAGTTGTTTGTCTGCTAAATATATGAATACTTTAAAACCCCTTGTTGTATAGTATTGTTTTGCTGGATCTTTTGGACAAGCCTTTGCTGATATATTTTCCTTTTTTTGGTTTTTGCAACTGTGATTAGCTAATGAGGCTGCTTAAACATTGTGATGTAAGAGGAATAATAATAGCTTCTCACACTTTGGCCATCAGTTTCTAAATTATCTGCTCTGACCTCTCTACCATTACACAATTGTGTCAGTGTCTTTCTCAGCTTTTTACTGCGTTCCAGATATTTTTGATGCGTTCATGTGTGGTGAATACCAAAAAAAATTAACAGCTTGAAAGTGCTGTGCAGATCAGCTGTAGCTGCTGTCTTGTGTGCCTATTTGTAAAGACAACACTATATTTGTTCTAAGAATGACTAAAGACTGCTGAATAGTATCCTACTGCATTTGCATATAATTTAAATCTACAAATATCAGTTTCATTAAAATTACATATTTCACAATGTTTTGTGTCAACCACACTGTCTGTGTGTGTTTCTTTTTAACCTTATATATATATATATAAAAAAACCTAAAAAAAAAACCCAAGTTAAAGTAATATAAAAAAAAACACCCAGCACGCCCCTACGGGCGGTTTATCCTTCAAGCTCGGGTCCTCTACCAGAGGCCTGGGAGCTTGAGGGTCCTGCGCAGTATCTTAGCTGTTCCCAGGACTGCGCTCTTCTGGACAGAGATCTCCGATGTTATTCCCGGGATCTGCTGGAGCCACTCGCCTAGCTTGGGAGTCACCGCACCTAGTGCTCCGATTACCACGGGGACCACCGTTACCTTCACCCTCCACATCCTCTCGAGCTCTTCTCTGAGCCCTTGGTATTTCTCCAGCTTCTCGTGTTCCTTCTTCCTGATATTGCTGTCATTCGGAACCGCTACATCGATCACTACGGCCGTCTTCTTCTGTTTGTCTACCACCACTATGTCCGGTTGGTTAGCCACCACCATTTTGTCCGTCTGTATCTGGAAGTCCCACAGGATCTTAGCTCGGTCATTCTCCACCACCCTTGGGGGCATCTCCCATTTTGACCTCGGGACTTCCAGGTTATACTCGGCACAGATGTTCCTGTACACTATGCCGGCCACTTGGTTATGGCGTTCCATGTATGCCTTGCCTGCTAGCATCTTGCACCCTGCTGTTATGTGCTGGATTGTCTCTGGGGCATCTTTACACAGCCTGCACCTGGGGTCTTGCCTGGTGTGATAGACCCCAGCCTCTATGGATCTTGTGCTCAGAGCTTGTTCTTGTGCCGCCATGATTAGTGCCTCTGTGCTGTCTTTCAGTCCAGCTTTGTCCAGCCACTGGTAGGATTTCTGGATATCAGCCACCTCCTCTATCTGCCGGTGGTACATACCGTGCAGGGGCCTGTCCTTCCATGATGGTTCCTCGTCTCCCTCCTCTTTCTTGGGTTTCTGCTGCCTGAGGTATTCACTGAGCACTCAGTGAATATATATATATATATATATATATATATATATATATATATATATATATATATTACTTTAACTTAGGTTTTTTTTTTTTCAATCTGATGTTGCCATTAGATGTTTCTATGTGGTTAAAGCTGGATTTTGTTAGCTTGAACTGGTGTGATGTGGTGACCTTTATTTCTTTTTTTGAACTGCTACTAAACATACAACATAAGTGAAAAATATTTGAAAAACACAGGTTTAACGACCATCAAAAAATGTAATGCTCCAAGAGACTGGGCCAAATTGAACCCCCTAAATGTATAACACCATTACACTGTGGTCTGGTTTATGCCATGGCTGTGTAAATTGAGGACAGCTGTGGCATTAACCACAGCTGTCCTAAAGCTACAGTACTTGTAATTACCAAAATCACTTTAGTCAAAATGATACTTTCATGCTTAGCAACAATTGTATATAAATTTTCAAAAAATGCTGAAATAATAGTAAAGCAACTTATTATTTTTGGATTAATATACTAAATTACAATTATTAATTAATGGATTAATGGTAGAATGGTATGCTTGATTAATATCTGTTTTCACAGACATGTCCAGTCTGCCTGCAAATCTAGGTATAAAATGTACATTTAGTTCAGTGAATTCAGTTAAAGTGTAACAAAGTAGTTGTGTTAACTAGGCCATGTGAAAATCACACAGTGGATGAGATGCTGAGATGCATGAAGGTTAATCTTATGCACAAAGATCACCAACCTTCTGCAGGGTCAATAGCAACATGCCTCCATGTTCAACATACCAGTATTAAGCAATTGAGCATAATTTAGCTGGTATAACCACATATTAAGTATGGAAACTGATACATATTTATGTTCAATATGTTAGGTTATATTTTGATCTCATGTTTACCACATATAAATCATGGTTCTGTGTTTAACAGTTATAACACATATCTTCCTACATTCCTCCAGATGGACACAAAACTGCCAAGATTGTAGCTGGCTCACGTGCACACACGCCACCAGAAAACTCAGACATTAGAGACATTCTACTACTCAAACTACATTTCCCATTTATATATTGATGAAATTTATATTTTTGATTTCTCTTTGATTAAATATAAAAATACTTTATCACTAGGAAATAGAGAAAAACTCTTGTTTTCGTCCCCTGGCCCTTTCTATCAGCTTAATCAATTCTCCCGCGGCACTGACTGCCCACACATACAAATCCACTCCTGCAGCAGTCTCATTGGCCTATTTTCCAGCTGGTTATTTCAGTCCATTTAAAACATACCTCCCGTCCATCAGATGTGTGGAGGTCACGTGGTACCTTCCAGAGGACTCTGAGAGCTTGACAACTGTTGGACAAAAGGCTCAATCTATACCCTGTCAGGTGTCTGGCTTGGCAAAGGAGTTGAGGTAAGCTGAATTTCTGACTTCAGTGCAGCAGATCTGGCTTTTCTGGCTTGCATGCATGTCACAGTCCTGGGTTGGTGACCTAGTGTTTTGTGTTATTATTAAGCTTTGATTTCATCATGGTTTATCATTATTAGTCTTTTGTTTTATGGTTCTGTATTTCTAGCTTTCTAGTTCTTCTTTGTTTTGTGATTTCTAGTTCTTGTGTTTTGTTCCTGTGCCCCTCATTTTTAGTGTAGGTTCTGTCTTTATCTTTATTTTCTTGTTCAGTTGTCATTGTTCAGTAGACATGAGTCATTCAGTCTCATGTCGCAGTTTGTTATTCCTGTCCCTGTGCTCCGTGTTCCCTCTGTTCAGTGGCATGTCCGTGCCTCTGTACCTGTCGTGTATTTCCTGTTTTAATTTGTTAGTCCTTGTCCTGTGCATGTTTTTTTCTCCAGCAATAAAGCCACCCTTAGTTAATCATTCAGTCTCCAAGTCCTGCATTTGGGTCATACATCCTGCCTGCCACAGCGTGCCATGACATTGCACCAGCCACTTTATCTCTCCAATAATTCCATACCTGACCTGGAGATGCTCCTGTGTGAGACAATACCAGCTACTGCTTTCCTCTCGCTGTGCGAGTGATGATTGTTGGGTCCTGCTCATTCCCTTTAGTACTATGGAGGATTCAGGTGTCTCCTCAAAATCTTCTCTCTGTATTTCCTTCTTTTCATCAAGTTGAGCTGTTCTTAACCCCTAAGTCTTAACCCCTGATCCTATTAGTCTTACCCAGTAGATAATGCAGGGTTCTGGAGCTGATGCAGGCCAGGAGACTCGCCTTGTGCTAACTACGAAATCATCCAGATTAGAAAATCTCACCTATAATGTGCAAGTGGGGTGGTAAAATGCAGCTGAAGCGAGAGTACTGACAAGGAAAGAGAGAGCATATTTTGCCCATACTTGCTTTTCTTCATACACTACCTGTTAAATTCAGAATGGAATTTAAAATCCTCTCCTCTCGTACATGGTCTTGAATAATCAGGCCACATCTTATTTTAAACTGAACTAAATTAAATTGGGCAGCACTGTGGTACAATATAAAGTGGCCTTCTGAAATGACCTTAAGAGCCAGAAGGTTCTGTGTTCGACTCCACCATTTGGCTGGGCCCTTTCTGTGTGGAAGGTGCATATTTTCTCCGTGCCTGTGTGGGTTCTCTCCGGGTACTCCGACTTCCTCACAAAGACATGCAGTTATTGGTTAGGTTAACTGGTGATTGTAAATTGGCCATAGGTAAGTGTGAATGGTTGTCTGTCTCTCTGTGTTAGCCCTACAACAGACTGCTGTCTTGTTCAGGGTATACCCTGCTTCTCACCCTATAGCAGCTGTGGCCAACTTCCCCATAACCCTGAATTGGATAAGCAGAATAGAATGGAATTGAACTGAATTAAAATTAAAAAAAGTCATGCTTTTTTGTCATGTAAAAGCTGGCATCATCAATTTCTTAGCAGTCTTGTCAAGGCTTGCTGTGTGGCTGGCAGAATTTAACCCAACTGGACTCCGAAACAGTTTTACTGCAGAGCATACAAAGTAAACACAACATAAGCCAGTTACAGATCATCCTGGAAAGGATCCTCTGTAGCCATGTGAAGAGGGACACACAGCTTGAGGGAGAACACAACAAAGGGCAAGGGAAGACTACCCCCTGAGCATCTACCAAGGTGGTTGCTGGCTATAGCTCTACCCCCTGTGCTACAACTAACTACCCCAATAACCATCCTGCCCTGTCCATTCATGTCCATCCAGAATTTTTTATTTACCTTTACTCTGTAGCATGCAAGAATGGATGCAACACTCTTGGTTTGAAGCAACCATTGAAAGAACCTTCTGGTTCTTCATAAAGAACACCTTCTGTGTGATAAGTTTGCTTGTAGTGATGATGAGGATAATTTGCATGAAAATCTTCCAAAAAGACAAAAAACAAACTAAAAACCAGCAACAAACAACTTAAACATAAAAAATCACAAAGAAAGAACAATACAGTATCCACATCTGAACCAAAGAGTAAAACAGTGAAATGTGGATTATTAAATATTAGGTCTCTCTCCTCCAAGTCTCTGTTAGTACATGACTTAATAATTGATCAACAAATTGATTTATTCTGCCTTACAGAAAGCTGGTTGCAGCAGGATGATTATGTTAGTTTAAATGAATCAACACCCCCGAGTCATTCTAACTATCAGAAACCTCAAAGCACAGGCTGAGGGGGCGGTTTGGCAGCAATTTTTCACACCAGCCTATTAATCAACCAAAGACCAAGACAGACTTTTACTTTTTCGAAAAATTCAAAACCAGTGTTATTTGCTTTGATCTATTGTCCGTCGGGCCTTACACTGAGTTTCTGTCTGATTTCTCAGACTTCTTATATGATTTAGTGCTCAGTTTAGATAAAATAATTATTGTGGGTGATTTTAACATTCATGTAGATGCTAAAAATGACAGCCTCAACATGGCATTTAATCTGTTAGTAGACTCAATTGGCTTCTCTCAAAATCTAAAAGAACCCACCCACCACTTTAATCACACTTTAGATCTTGATCTAACATATGGTATAGAAACTGAACATTTAACAGTGTTTCCTGAAAACCTTCTCTTGTCTGATCATTTCCTGATAACACTTAAATTTACACTAATTGATTACACAGCAGTGGGGAGTAGATTTCATCACAGTAAATGTCTTTCTGAAAGCGCTGTAACTAAGTTTAAGAATATAATCCACCCACTGTTATCATCTTCAATGCCCTGTACCAACACAGAGCAGAGCAGCTATCTGAACGCTACTCCAACAGAAGTCGATTATCTTGTTAATAATTTTACCTCCTCACTACGTACGACTCTGGATACTGTAGCTCCAGTGAAAACTAAGGCCTCAAATAAGAAGTACCTGACTCCGCGGTATAATTCTCAAACACGTAGCCTAAAGCAGATAACTCGTAATCTGGAGAGGAAATGGTGTGTCATAAATTTAGAAGATCATCATTTAGCCTGGAGAAATAGTTTGCTGCTTTATAAGTAAGCCCTCCGCAAAACCAGAACATCTTACTATTCATCACTGATTGAAGAAAATAAGAACAACCCCAGGTTTCTCTTCAGCACTGTAGCCAGGCTGACAAAAAGTCAGTGCACTCTTGAGCCAACCATCCCTTTAACGTTAACTAGTAATGACTTCATGAACTTCTTCACAAATAAAATTTTAACCATTAGAGAAAAAATGACTCATAATTGTCTCACAGATGTAATATTATCCACAGCTACTTTCAGTACCATTGATATTTATTTAGTCTTTTTTTTCCAATTGATCTTTCTGAGTTAACTTCAATAATTACTTCCTCCAAACTATGTCTTTTAGACACCATTCCTACAAGACTGTTCAAAGAAGTCCTGCCATTAATTAATGCTTCAGTCATGATCAACCTATCTCTAAAAATCGGCTATGTACCACAGGCCTTCAAGCTGGCTGTAGTTAAAACGTTACTTAAAAAGCCAGCTAATTATAGGCCAATCTCCTACCTTTTTTTATATCAAAAATCCTTGAAAGAGTAGCTGTCAAACAGCTCAGTGCTAGGACCAATTCTGTTTACATTATGCATGCTTCCCTTAGGCATTATCATTAGAAGGCATAGCATACACTTTTATTGCTATGCGGATGATACCGAAGGTTATCTATCCATGAAGACAGATAACACACAACAATTTGTTAAACTGCAGGACTGTCTTAAAGTCATAAAGACCTGGATCACCTCTAATTTTCTGCTTCTTAAATCTGATAAAATTGAGGTTATTTTACTCGGCCCTGAAAATCTTAGAAATATGGTATCTAACCAGATTGTCAAAGGAGCTTGCAAAGAAAAGCGTCTGGACTTCTTTAAGTTGCTTGAAGACGTTTCACCTCTCATCCGAGAAGCTTCTTCAGTTCTAAGGTCAAATGGTGGAGAGTCCCAGATATAAACCTAGTGGGAGTATCCCCCCACAGAGGGACAAAAGGACCCCCTGATGATCCTCTAATCGCCTGAGCCAAGGTGTGAAACTGGGTGTGGGTCCCAATCAGCCAGAGTTTCGGGTGTGTTCATTGTGAAACCTGGCCCCACCTTATCATGCGAATTCCTGAGGTCAGATGGCCCAGGATGTGAGTGGGCGTTAAGGCGTCTGGGAAGGGATCTCAAAACTGGATTATAGATGGCAGAGAGTTGGTGTCGTAAACCCCCGCCTCTGTTCAAAGATGGTCGCTCACAGTGGACATAGATGGCTTCTTTCACTCCTCTTTCAAACCATCTGTCCTCTCTGTCCAAAATGTGAACATTGGCATCCTCGAAAGAGTGTCCTTTATCCTTAAGATGCAGATAGACTGCTGAGTCTTGTCCTGTGGAGGTGGCTCTTCTGTGTTGTGCCATGCGCTTGTGAAGTGGCTGTTTGGTCTCTCCAATGTAGAGGTCTGGGCATTCCTCGCTGCACTGTACAGCATACACCACATCGTCTTCTAGTAACACAAACGTCTTCAAGTAACTTAAAAAAGTCCAGACGCTTTTCTTTGCAAGCTCCTTTGACTACGATGACCTGGATGACTGAGAACCTTCACAGACCTATCTAACCAGATTCTTACTCTGGATGGCATTACCTTGGCCTCCAGTAACACTGTGAGGAACCTTGGAGTGATTTTTGACCAGGACATGTCCTTCAATGCACATATTAAACAAATATGTAGGACTGCTTTCTTCTATTTGTGCAATATCTTTAAAATTAGAAATATCCTGTCTCAGAGTGATGCTGGAAAACTAGTTCATGCATTTATTACTTTCAGGCTGGACTACTGTAATTCATTTTTATCAGGATGTCCTAAAAATTCCCAGAAAAGCCTTCAGTTAATCCAAAATGCTGCAGCAAGAGTACTGACAGGGACTAGAAAGAGAGAGCATATTTCTCCTGTTTTGGCTTCCCTTCATTGGCTTCCTGTTAAATCCAGAATTGAATTCAAAATCCTGCTCCTCACATACAAGGTCTTAAATAATCAGGCCCCATCATACCTTAATGACCTTGTAGTACCATATCACCCTATTAGAGCACTTCACTCTCGCTCTGCAGGCCTACTTGTTGATCCTAGAGTATTTAAAATAGAATGGGAGGGAGAGCCTTCAGTTTTCAGGCCCTCCCATATGGAAAAGAAATAGAAAAAACTTATAAAAGACTTGCATAAGATGTGGCCTGCTTCATATAGTGAATCATATAACATCATATACTTTCTCATTACTTTCATATATTGTTTTAGTAAGTATCCAAAACATACAAGTTTCATTTATATAATTTTTTATGGGATCTTATATCTGTTTTTATTCTTGTATGCTTTTCATACAAGTTTCACATAAGACAGATACAAACTTTATAAGATTTATATATATCTTTTCCATATGGGCTTCTTCTATGGAACCAGCTTCTATCTTGGATTCGGAAGACAGACACTATCTTTACTTTTAAGATTAGGCTTAAAACTTTCGCTTTTTGCTAAAGCATACAGTTAGGGCTGGACCAGCTGATCCTGAATCCTGACTTAGTTATGATGCAATAGGTGTAGGCTGCTGGGGGATTCCCATGATGCATTGAGTATTTCTTCTTCACTCACCTTCCTCACTCACTATGAGTTAATAGACCATAGCTTCATATATGAAATACTTTTTAAGATATACCAAATGATCACATTTTCTCAAATTTGTATGCAAATCAGAGACAGTTGAGCAGAACCCTTGGTTGATTTGAGACCGAATGACCCTAATATCAAAAATGGGATGTTGTTTTTGTTTGTTTGTTTGCTTTTTTGAAAAAAACAAACAAAAAAAAAGAAGAAAAAAACCTTGACAGAAAGAAAATCTGAGCACAAGAGACAATGAAAATCTAGACTAGAATTAAAAATAACAGCAAACAATTTAACTTTATCTCTACTGTCTAAATTCTTTATAACAAGCATTCTTCCTGGCCAAGCAGTAAAAACCTCTAATTGGCCTTTATTACATTTATAGATTTAATTAATGTGCATACAAGTGGACACAAATGTAAATAAATGTAATCTTTTACAAGAAAAAGCATTTCTAAAAATTGCTACAAAGTCCCATATTACCAGGAAAACTGAAAAATAAGTCATGTTGCCAAACATGTCTATCAGAAAAGAAAGAACAGTAAAGAGTTTTCTCAGAGCCATACTGTCTCCACTGGAGCAAAGTTTCCGGCAGCAGCACCACTGGTGTGCCATGAACCTGTTGGACATTTTCCAAAGGTGACCATGTAGTGGAGAGCTTATTTGTCCTCTGTTTAGCAGTTTTGAGCATAAAAAACTGGCATGATTTCTGATAAGAGGGGGTCATCAGAGGATAAATTGATGGCTATGAGTTCCTGAAGTTCATAGGGCTTATTTCCTCAGATGATGAAATATGCACAATTTACATTGTCAATATATTTTTGTAGCACAGGTCTATAAGGAGGGGGCTATAACATCAGATGAGCCTGGACATTCAGAGGATCTAACAGTTTGACAGTGACAGCCCTGTGCACCTCCCCACAGCATCGGATCACCTCTAGCTCCCTTTATCGATTTGTGTTCCTGTCAGATCAGATAAGCCTCTCCTCCGGTGGTACTTTGAGCATGCTGTCCATCTCTAGCCGGGCTCCAGCTAGTTCCTGAGCACTGGGGCTATAAGCGCCCTCTGACTGGCGCTTCTTCCTTGCTGTGAGCACTACAAAGGTCAAGCCAATAATCATTAGGAGAATGCACAGGCAGAGCAACGGGATCACAATTAGCAGCCAGGGGATTCCCTGTATACGGGCTTCTTTCTGCAGAGACAAAAAGTGTAGAGGTTTGGTCGTACTGATGGATGTTTCCATTACATAGTTTGATTTTCAGTCATTTCAAAATTAGAAAGATGTGAATCTAAATCAAGTTTATACTGCTGTTGTGAAACTTCATGTAAAATATGAAAAGTAATTTAGTTTGGGAAACACATATAATATATCATTCGTTAAATGTTGCAACTAAGTTATTGATCTCGTCTATCTAGCTCTGAAGAAGAAATTGAAGCGAACATACGTTACTGTCACAGACTGGACCACTGTAACCGGGCGGGCATTCACATACAAACATGTTAAAGCGATCCAAACAGGAACCTCCATTTCTACAGGGGTTAGACCCACACTCATTGATCTCCATTTCACATCTGCAAGACAAAAATTACCTGAATTACCAGAAATTACCTGAAGTCAACATTAACTGTTACATTAACAACTCTGAAGCTAAGTCATATTTATGGTTATATATTTATATATATCCCCTCTACCATGATATACACACACACATGTGGTATTACTTAAATTTAGTAACAGTTAGAGTAAAATGACTCAGATGTGAGCTTACCTGGTGCCTGTGAAACCTGGCATGCATGTACAGTTAGCCCCCCACAGTCCATCATTGCAGACACCATCGTTTGCACACATAACATCTTTACCACACTGTATAGGAGGATAGACCCACCTGGAAGAAATAGTGTTTATCTTGGCAAGATGTGCAGGAATTCTTAAGTGCATGTGTAGTGTGTGCTAAATCTACAATGTTATTGTCTTTTCAAACTAATAAACAAAAAATTGTAAACAAAGACAGAAAAACAATAACGCTTCCTTGCATTTTTTTTCAATTGTGAAGACAAATATGGTTTAAAATAGGGCAGATTAGTTGTGCTCTTAACTCACTCAGCACAAGCTGCTGGCAGCATGCATATCTTACATACACCATAGGAACAAAAGTATTGGGCAAAACATTTGAATCTTTCAATTTGAATGTTTTCAGTATCATGGCCACATGTATAATATCAAGCACCTAGTCATACAATCTGCCTTTACAAATATTCGTGAAAGAATGGGTCATTCTAAAGAGCTCACTGAATTTGAGCATAGTATTGTAATAGGATGCCAGTGCTGCAACAACTCATTTCAGGAAATTTCTTCAAGATCAGTGATCCATAATCACTCATAACTACTAATATTGCAAAGTGGTTTTAATTCAGCCATAAAGTGGATGACCATATAAAACAGAGTAGGATTGGCATTAACATCAGCAAAAAACATCAGTCTGCAGGGAGTTTTATGGAATGAATTTCTATGGCCGAGCAATTCCTCTAGGGGTAATGCACAGGTGGCCCAATACTTTTGTGTAGTTTGGCTTCACTACAGCAGTTCACCTTTAACTACAGGGAATAAACAAATGATCAATTAGTGAGAACTCACTGGCAGTGTGGGCCCCTGTACTCCTTAGGGCATATGCAGGTGTACATGTTGGGTCCATCCTGACAGGTTCCTCCATGTTCACAATTATGATGCTCACACTCATCAATATCTTCATCACAGAGAGTGCCAGCATATCCCAGGTGGCAATTGCACTGAAAACCAGCCAAGTAGTCCTTACAGCTTCCATGAACACAGGGCTGAGATGCACAGTCATCAGTGTCCATCTCACACTGGTCTCCCTCCCAACCAGAGTTGCAGATACATCCAAATTTATTAAAGAGGTCTTCACACGTGCCTCCGTTTAGACATGGATCTGAATCACAAACAGGGGTACCAGTGCAGCCCAAATAAATCTTTGGTTTTCCAATTAAATGAAACTGAGAAGGTTGTGGGGCCTTATAATCATCCACAAAAGGAAGGTAAACTCCTCCGAGCCTCACTGCACCCATGCAACCATTGAAGCTCTCTGCAAGGGCTAGTAACGCCCCCTTCTGATTGAGAAAGCGAATACTACCTGTGCGGTCTGGCACACTGTTAGCATCTGTGATTCCATCCACAGTGATGATCCAGGGGGAGGCTTTGCGGTCCTTTTCAGTCATGGAAATGTTCACGCGGTGCCAGCTCCCGTCTGCAACCTGACGGACGCCTGTAAAGGTCAGAGGCTCAAAGCTGTTGCTTAGCTGGATCTCCACCCGGACTGATGAGTCCAACAGACCCACCATTAGGAGATCAGAGCCCCAGGAGGCCCTCAGGAGCACAGCATTTTCTGACCGGGTCCTCAACTCCATGTATATGTTAGTGACAGGCTCAACCAGGGAGCCTCCAGAACTGTACTGCACAGCGTTGTTCTCAAATGTGGCATTATAAACACCTAGGAGTCAAAATGAACAAAATGAACAATTTTTCCTTATTATTTCAAAATATGGATGTCATGTAGAAGATATTTAATGGGAAACTCCAAATTGCCTGTAGATTTGAAAGTGAGAGTGAATGGTTGTCTGTGTCTATGTGTTTGCCCTGCGACAGACTGGTGACCTGTCCAGGGTGAACCCTCCCTCTCGCCCTAAGACAGCTGGGATAGGCTACAGCCCCCCCACCCCCACCCCAATATATTGAAAAAAAAAAAAACCGTTTAGGAGTGATTTTTTGGATGTGCCACTGCTCTCTGTTGAGTGTGGGAGAAACGTGCTTGCACATAGACACATGGACTGAGATGGACCTTATATGTTTACCTCCCTAACTCACCTCCAGTAACATTACAGGTTGTGTGAACACTGTGCAAACTACCCAGAGAGTGTTCTTCCTGTATCTGAGCTAGTTACCCTGGACACTGATCTTCTTTTGCCCAGGCTTACTGCTGAAGATCTTCTCCCTGTGGCTGAATCAGTTACCCCTGAGTCTGGTGATATACTGACCTCTGCAACACTTGATTCAGAGGGTAAGCTCCTCCTAAACCATTCCTCTTAGCTTTATTTTTTTTAACCAGTACCATTGATCCATATGTGCATTTGCTAATAGTAAATCATCTTTAATTCTTAATCAAAAAATATAATCAAAGTATAAGTCTAATCGATATGTTGAATTACAAATGTAGTTTGAGTAATGACAATGATTCTAATGTCTGAATTTTGTGTGTGTAGACATGATCCAGCTTTCATCGTGGCAGATTAATGCCTTTGTGTGTCTGAGACTGGCTGCAGGAATGTGAAAGATAGGAAATGTGTGTCTGACACATCATTATACATAATTCTGAACATAGAGTCATAATTAAATGTGATATTGCTGATAGTTAATCGTACTTAACTACTTAATACTGATCAGAATATAATCAGGTATAAGATTAAGCAGTAAAATGAATACAAAAATATAATCTATGAAATTAATAACAGGCCTCTCACTTAGGTTTTGTGTAGAGTGGCCTTTTTATTCCGTCATAGCCTTCGAGGCTGCATGTGTATGTGTGCACAAGAAGGATTGGGAGACTTTAACATATATGATTTAAAAAATAAATTATGCTGAGCATATTGTAAATCACAAACACAAGTGTTTTCAAGATAAAAAGTGTGATTGAGCTAATGAAAAATCTAGTTGAAGTTAAATAGCATAAACTAAATGAAACATGAGGGAAAGTATATTGACATGTGATGGAATTAATGATAAATCTTGTTAAAATACAACACAGAAAATAAAAAAAAAATGTAATGAAGGGATTTCAATTGTGTTTTAAATCATTTTGAAGTAAGAAAGAGAGAAGGAAAAAGGATGATAAGGTGTGGCAATAAATTGGCAACAACAGTGATAGGATGTCACAATGTGTGAAGCAAGAGGTAATCTCAGAAGACATGATATCCAAAAAAGATTTTTTCTTAGATGATTATATTTTCATAGGCAAGTATTAGTTAGCTTTTTATTCGCACTTTGAGAACTATAGTCATATAGGAAAACATATTGCAGTATTTGTGACTTATATGGCTTTTTCATATAAGTACTGAAAGTAATAGACAATTTTTATTGTCTTCTCACTGAAAGTGTTTCATAATCAGAAAACCTTGATTTTTATAACTGGGGAAAAAGTAATTGTGAAGAACTGTTTTTGTTTTACTGTTGTATTTTATCAAATGACTTCAGTTTAACGAGTTATTACACAAAGAAGACCTACAGGCAAGATCATTTTATTAAATCCACTTTGAAGCACTTTGGGCTGTTCCTTAACCGATTCAGTGTTAAGTGTGAAATGTCAAAAAATAATGAAATACAATGTATTGCCAAAAGTATCCACTCGCAGTAACGCGTTACTTGTAAACAACAACCTCACCTTACTACACCTGAGACAGGTGACCTGTAGGGCCGAGGCATTGTCTTTTACAGGTGTAGCATACCTACGTTACTTGTAACGCGTTACTGCCCATCTCTGGTGGTAGGCGAACAGAAATATATATTTTTTGCTCCATGGCATAATAGGAGTTGAAGTTTTATAAACTTACATTCATATCCATCAGGTAGATCCACACAATGGCCACCATTGACACATGGGTGGCTGACACACCACACACGTTCTTTGCAGGTCTTTCCAGTGTATTCCTCAGAACAAGAACATGTAAAATCGTTGAATGTGATGGTACACCATCCTCCATTTTGGCAAGGCTTCATCTATAAAAGGAAGCATGCAGATTACATTTTTGTAGAACAATGAACGGATATGGAAATAATCAATTACATTTTATTATTTGATTAAAATAATTTTATTTATATAGTGCAAAATCACACCAACATTTGGTTTGATTAATTACGGCCCTACAATAATACAGAGAAAAGACAGAAAATTTAAACAATAAGATGACCTCCTATAAACAAGGGCCTTGGTGACAGTGGGAAAGAAAAACTCCCTTTTAGCAGGAAAAACCTCTGGCAGAACCAGGCTTAGGGAGGGGCAGTGATCTGCTGTGACTGGTTGGGAGTAAAGGGAAGAAAACAGGACAAAGGCAGTGGAAGAGAGACAGAGATTAATAATAACTAATAATTAAATGCAGAGTTGTGTAAAAACACAAGGGGTGAGAGAAGGAGAAACACTTCAGCCCCAGCTAGGCCTATTGCAATGTAACTAAGGGAGGATTTGGGGTTACCTGATCCAGCCCTAACTATATGTTTTATCAAAAAAAAAAAAAAAGCCGAATTTTAAAAGCAGAGAGGGTATCTGTCTCCTGAATCCAAACTGGAAGCTGCCTCCACAGAAGAGTGGCCTGAAAGCTGGAGATCTGCCTCCCTCTACTTTTACATACCTCAGGAACCACAAGAAAACCAGCAGTCTAAGAGTGAAGTGGTCTTTTTGGGTGATATGTTACTTGGATGTCTTTAAGATAGGATATTTTATTATTATTATTATCTGATTATTCAAGACCTTGTAAGTGAGCAGAGTGTCACAGGCTGGGTGAGCTGCGGAAAAATTCCACTGGGTTCCTGATTCACCTGTGTCCACATTACTTAAGAACTGCGTTGACGTCTCTTCACCATCAGTTTGTCAACTAATCCATGTTGGTAACAGGCTCTCACACTCTCTCACTGCTATTGTTTCTAGTCCTTGCACTTCCCTTGTTATCTTGTGCTGCAGTTTTCTGGTCACATCTCAGCTCCGTTCTTCAGCTTCGCTCACTCCTCGGATTCCCAGTCATACTCATTGTTACTGGGAAAACTTCCTGCTCAACACCCGCCTGCCCTCCTGCCACCATTGCTCACAGGATTTCTTGGAACCCAGGGTAGTCATTTCTCTCTGTTCAGCTCACCTGGAATTTCACCTCCTCCTCTTAAAGTACCTCTGACTCCACCTGCAGCACAAGCTATTCCCTCTTTTAAGATCCACATTCACCTGGAGAAGTTCTCATTCACTCATTCATTCACTCTAACCTCCTTTTCCCTTTCCGTTCAGTGCAATAACTTGTATTACCTGCCACGACTCAGTCCTCCTCACTAGTCCTCCCAGGCCCAAACCCCTCATCCATCAAAGTTAAATGTTGTGTTCACTTTAAGTTTGCTACTTTTCTATGCCAAGTTATTATTCTGTTTGTTGCAAAGATAATAAAGTCTATTAAAACTACTTCAGCTGACTCCGCACTTGGTTCTGCACTTCGGTCCAGCTTCATGTTGCGGGAATTGCCGTGTGTGACTGGGTGCAGTAAGGAGTGTATGTGATGTGTGTGTGAGCATGCGCATGAAGGAAACGCGGGGGAGCGAAAGAGAGAAAAATGGAGAGAGTGTGTCATGGGTAGAGAGGGCGACCGGGAGCAGCGTTCTAACGGGCTACAGGCTATGCAGTGTGTTTTCGAAGTGTGCAGTACTGTTATTAAAGCCTCATCTCTTCAGTACTCTCCGGGCCCTCGGCTGATTTCTGTCTGCCTCACTACTCCACAAAAGTGAAGGGAGTTAACCCCGAAGGAGGACAAACTTCGGCCCTGGAGGAAGCATCTCCCCTCGTGTCTCCCGACCACGGTCAGGGGACTGACGGCGAGGAATGGTTAACATTCAGTACAGGCCTTTGGCCCCCTTTGACACAGAGGGATTTAAAATTTGATTCTGGATTTAACAGGGAGCCAATGATGTGAAGCCAGTATGTGTGAAATATGCTCTTTCTTTCTAGTCCCTGTCAGTACTTTTGCTGCAGCAATTTTGGTTCAAATGGAGGCTTTTCATGGAGTTTTGGGGAAATCCTGAAAATAATGAATTACAGTAGTCCAGAAGTAATAAAGTAATATTACTAGTAGTAATAAATGCATGGAAAAGCTTTTCAACATCACTCGGAGAAATTTTAGGTCAATTTTAAGACTTTCCTGCAGTTTAAACTAATTGGTGTGTGTTATCTGTCTTCATGGTTAGATAAAGTTGGGTGTCATCGACATAGCAATGGAAACGTATGCTATCCCTTCTAATGATACTGCCGAAGGGAAGCATGTATAATGTAAGAACAACTGGTCCTAGCACAGAACCCTGTGGAACTCCATAATTGACCTTAGTGTGTGAAGAAGACTCTCTAAGCCTCTAAAAGGATTTACAAATGAACAAATTGGAATCTATTACATAGACATGATTCAAATCACTGCAGTGCAGTGCTTTAATACCTACAGCATGCTCTTATTGCTGTAATAAAATATTTTGGTATGGAACGCTGAGGTCTTGCAGGACAAGCACGGAGAAGGTTAAAAATGATCCTTCTAGGATCATTTTTAACCTTCACTAGCACTATTTCAGGACAGTGATGAGCTCTAAAACATGACTAAAACTCTTTAAATAAAACATTTCTCTGTAGCTGTTTTGTAATTATTCTTTCAAGAATTTTAGAGATAAAAAGAAGTTAGATTGGCTTGCAGATATCCAGTTTATACATGTAAATGGATAGTCCTCTTCACACAGCTACTTTCTTCAGTCACTTTTTTTTCAATCTCTGTGTTTATACACCTCTCTGCATTTAATTATTAGTTATTATTCATTTCTCCCTCTCTTCCACAGTGTCAGTGTCCTGTCTTCCTCCCCTAACCCAGCTAGACGTTGCAAATTGCTGCCCCCCTCTGAGCATGGTTCTGCTCGAGGTTTCTTCCTGTTAAAAAGGAGTTTTTCCTTCCCAATGCAAAGTGCTTGCTCCAAGGGGCTCATATCATTGTTGTAATTTTCTGTTTTCTCTATATTATTGTAGTTTTTTTTTTTTAAACTAAAGTGTAAAGTACCTTGAAACTTGTAATTTGGCGAAATATAAACAGAATTTAATTAAATTGAATGCTAAGCTTATTTATGGAGTTCCACAGAATTAGGCGCTATGACATTATACATGCTTCCGTTAGCAGTGTCATTAGAAGGCATAGCATGTATTTTCAATACTATGCGAATGATACCGAAGATTATCTATCCATGAAGCCAGATAACATACCATACAGTTTAACAAGTAGTTAAACTGCAGGAATGTCTTAAAGGTTTAAAGACCTAAATTCAGATAAAAATAACCTCAAATTTTCTGGTTCTAAACTCAGGTTATTGTATTCACCCCTAGAAATCTTAGGAATATGATGTCTAACTAGTTGTCTACTCTGTATGGCATTACCTTGACATCCAGTAACCCTGTGAAGAATCCTGAAGTCATTTTTGGCCAGGATATGTCCAATGCGTATATTAAACAAATATGCAGGACTGCTTTCCTTTTATTTGTGCAATATCTTGAAAATGAGAAACATCAACCAAGGCAGCCCTACAACATCCAGTGCCTTTGGGAACTCAGGGCGAACCTCATGCATCCCAGCCTGAAGGCCTGGCAGAGAGAGCCTTGTTCAGCTTGCAGGTCCTTCTTCTGGGAACCAGCTTCCAGCTTGGATTGGGGAGACAGACACCCTCTCTACTTTTAAGATTAGGCTTAAAACTTTCCTTTTTAATAAAGCAAATATTTAGGGCTGGATTAGATGACCCTGAATTTTCCCTTAGTTACACTGCAATTGGTCAAGGCTGCAGGAAGCTGTTTTCATGCCATATGTCAGAACAAAATCCAGTGTGATTAAAATAATGTGTGGTTTCTTTTACATTTTGAGAGAAGCCAGTTGAGTCTAATAATTGATAATTGACTTAATGCTGTGTTGAGTCTGTCATTTTCAGTATCTACACAGATCTTAAAATCAATAATTACATAACATAATAACAATAATTATTTCATATCACATGAGCACTAAATCAGGGGTGTTGATTCATATAAACTAACGTAATCATCTTACTGTAACCAGTTTTCTGTAAGGCAGAATAAATCAAAGAAAGGTTTGTTGGTCGATTAATAATTGATGTACTAAGAGAGACCTAATCTTTAATAATAATGGGGTTTCGGGGGGATAACAGGAAGTGATGAGCTACAGAGAGAATTGCAAGACTGCAACTCTGCTTTCTCGTCCTGATTCTGCATAGACACGTTTTTGAGGGTTTAATAAATTTGGCCAGATTTCTAGAAATGAAAGCTGCTCCATCCAAAGTGGAATAGTGGGATGGATGCTGTCTCTTCTAACAAGACCAGGTTTTCCCCAGACGTTTCCCAATCATCTACCAACATGAAGTGAGAGCCGCCCAGAACTGTTGGCTTCGGACTAGTATCAAAATGGTCTGTGTTTCATTTATAACACTTTCCCCTTTGGGTCATATTTTAACAAAGTGGGTACCATTTTGGCCTAAATATCACCTCATTAGTTTAGAGAATGGTTTAAGGAAAAGTGTAACCTGTCTTTTTATAATAGCAGTTTACTGATGTCCATTAAATACATCATAAGCAGACAGTTAAGTTACTTTTTCAAAAAGACAATAGTTACACACTCACTGAGAACTACACATCCAAACAACATGAAGGTGAACAACATACCTAAAGGTATTTTTCACAAGAACACAAAGACACAAAAGAATATAAAAAGATTTAGGAGGTTTGTCCTACCTTGCAGGTATTGTCACTGACACATCCCTTCTTTACATTCTCAGAATAGGTTAATGAATAAATGTCCACTTTATTCAAGGTGTTCCAACCATCCACATCCAAATGCACGGAGTCTAAACGAAGATCCTGAAGGCAACCTTTGAAACGTCCCCCCCAGGTATCAGAGGGCCATTCCTTTGGAAGTCCTCCCACATAGGCCTGATCTCCACTGTTAACACTAACTTCAGGGATCTCTCCCATTCTGTAGCGAATTCCCGCATGCTCAAAGATGACCTGTCTGTGTTGCACTTCCACCTGCAGAAGCTGCTTCTCACCATTAGTCACAAATATTGGAGCTGTAAGTGGAGCACTACTTGGCAGAGAGCTAACAAAAACCCTCCCCATGCCCAGGTAAACTGAGAAGTAGGCCTCCTCTGTGGGCCTCCTCAGCTGGAAAAGCAACCCATCTGGCTTTAAAGAGCGCAGGATGAAAGACACACTGAAGCTGCTCCCGTGGCTTTTAACAATATCATATCCACTGGAACTCACTGTGTCTTCATGGTTGTAGGTCCACCAAGAAAATTCTGTCAGGGAACAATAATTGAACTACATTAAAAACATCATGTACACCTCTGCAACAATGCCCCAGGGTGTTCCATTAATAACGTCCAGTTATATTTTATGTTTAGCACACTTCTAAGTTAAAATGTTCTGTAAAAAACATGTACACCTGGATGTCTGTAGTAAAAGTAGTAAAGTCTACATTAGGTGATAGCAAGGTAACTGGACATGTATTTGTGTTGTAATTTCTGTTTTTCTGACCACTCAAAGCACTTTTACACTAAAAACCATATTCACTCATTCATACAGATAGTTTATACATAGCTTTCAATTTCACTGTAGTATTATTGGTAAAAAAAAAACCTGGACCCCAAAACACGAACAGACAATCCCCTATGAGCAAGCACTTAGCAACAACTGGAAGGAAGAAATCCCTTGCAACATGAAAAGCCCTTCAGCAGAAAAAGGCTCAGTGAGTGAAACTGTAAGCTTTACCAAAAAGGAGTCTTAAGCCTAATCTTAAAATTAGGCAGGGAATCTGGTAACTGGTTCCACAGGTGAGGGATCTGATAGCTGAATGTTCAGCCTTCTATTCTGCTTTTTGAAATGGCAAGTAACCCTGCACTCTGAAAGCAAAGTCCTCTATTGGCATAATATGCTACTAAGAGGTCTTTAGGATAGGGTCTGATTGTTTACTTTGTATGTGAAGAGAAGGAATTTAAATTCAATTGTTTATTTAAGAGGAAGCCAATGAATAGCAGCCAGTATAGGAGAAATAGGACATCTTTCTAGTCCTTGTATTCTTATGGTGACATTTCAGGGAGAGTTGAGCTAAACCTAAACCTCCAAGTTGTTTGTTGGACTTCTGTACTAATCACAGTTTGTCCATAACAAACACCATGGGGAGCATGGTGGATAGGTCTGGTGTAACCAAACATAGAGTGAGGGTACATTGAGAGTGTCTGACAGAAGCCCCATGAGATTTTTGAATCACACCACCAACACAACTTTATGATGGAGAATAGAGAGATTGAGCCTGAATGGCTTGTGTTAAATGCCGAGACAGCAGTACAAAGCTGTGGCCTGTCGTGGCAGTAATCCCCTGAACAAATGATGGACACCAGAGGTGGGAGGGACCTATCAAGCGGAAGTAGGAATCAAGTGTGGTGAGTTTGTGGGTCTCCAGAGTTGGAGGCGAGTTCTGCAGATGATCAGATAACATTTACTCTTTCAAAAAATGTTGAGATAAAAGGAAGATTGGAGATTGGCCTATAATTAGCTGAGACAACTGGGTTAAGCAATGGCTTTTTAAGTAATGGTTTAATTACCTCCACTCGAAGGCTATAGTATGTTGCCCATTTATAAACAGATTAATCATGGCAAACATTTAATAGACACATTGATGACTTTGAAGAAGATATTACTGAAGTTAGCTCAGAAAGTTTAAACGGAAAGAAAAAGTCTAAATAAACATCAGTAGTATTGAAAGTAAATGTACGTAATGATACATCTAATTCAATTCAATCCAATTTTATTTATAGGGCACCAAATCACAACAACAGTCGCCTCAAGCCACTTTATATTCTAGAATAAAACATACAGAGAGAAACCTAACAATCATATGACCCCCTATTAGCAACCACTTTGGCGACAGTGGGAAGGAAAAACTCCCTTTTAACAGGAAGAAACCTCTAGCAGAACCAGACTCAGGGAGGGGCGGCCATCTGCTGCGACCGGTTGGGGTGAGAGAAGGAAGAAAAGACAAAATACATGCTGTGGAAGAGTGCCAGAGATTAATAACAAGTATAGTTCAATGCAGAGAGGTCTATTAACACATAGTGAGCGAAAAAGGTGACTGAAGAAGAAATACTCAATGCATCGTGGGAATCCCCGGCAGCCTATGCACATAACTAAGGGACGATTCAGGGTCATCTGATCCAGACCTAAGTATATGCTTTAGCAAAAAGAAAAGTTTTAAGCCTAATCGTAAAAGTAGAGATAGTGTCTGTCTCCCGAATCCAAAGTGGAAGCTGGTTCCACAGAAGAGGGGCCTGAAAACTGAAGTCTCTCCCTCCCGTTCTACTTTTAAATATTCTAGGATCAACAAGTAAGCCCGCAGTTTGAGAGTGAAGTGCTCTAATGGGGTGATATAGTACTACAAGGTCATTAAGATATGTGAGGAGCAGGATTTTGACTTCAATTCTGGATTTAACAGGAAGCCAATGAAGGGAAGCCAAAACAGGAGAAATATGCTCTCTCTTTCTTAGAGTTCATTTAAAAATTCTCATGTTTGTGTTTAAATGTTTAAATGGTCTTGCCCCAACTTACCTCTCTGAGCTTCTGCATCCTTACTCACCCCCCAGGTCTCTCAGGTCAGCTGACAAGCTGCTCCTGGAGGTACCCAGGTCCAAGAGAAAGCTCAGAGGGGACAGGGCCTTCTCTATTGCTGCTCCTAATCTGTGGAACAATCTTTCCCAGCACATTAGAGAGGCCCCTTCACTGTCCACTTTTAAAACACGTCTTAAAACCCATTTTTACTCTTTGGCTTATGACACAGTCTGACCCTGATTTTATTGTTTTAATCTAATGTGCTGATTTTATTGTTTTAAATGTGTTGTTTTTTTGTTTTTTTATATATATGTTTTACTTATCTTATATTATTATTACTATTTTTCTCATTTTTTTAACATGCTCAATGTATCATGTTTGGCATGTCAAGTGTACAGCACTTTGTGTTCAGCTGGTGGCTGATCTGAAAGCGCTATATAAATAAATTGCTTGCTTGCTTGCTTGCTCTTTCTAGTCCCTATCAGTACTCTTGCTGCAGCATTTTGGATTACTTGAAAGCTTTTCATGGAGTTTTTAGGACATCCTGAATGAAATGAATTACAGTAGTCCAGCCTAGAAGTAATAAATGCATTAACTAGTTTTTTTAGTGTCACTCAGAGACAGGATGTTTCTAATTTTAGAGATATTGTGCAAATGGAAAAAAGCAGTCCTACATATTTGTTTAATTGAAGGACATATCTTGGTCAATAAAATGACTCCAAGGTTCCCCAAAGTGTTACTGGAGGCCAAGCTAATGCCATCCAGAGTAAGCATCTGGTTAGATACCATATTTCTGAGATTTTTAGCGCCGAATACAATAACCTCAGTTTTATTTGAATTAAGAGGCAGGAAATTAAAGCCTGTAGTTTAACTGATTGGTGTGTATTATCTGGCTCCATGGATCGATGTTGGGTATTATCTGCATAGCGGTGAAAATGTATGTTATGCGTAATAAATGGCCCTAGCACAGAACCCTGTGGAATTCCATAATTAACCTTAGTGTGTGAAGAGGACTCAATTTACATGAACAAATTAGAGCCTATTAGAAAGATATGATACAAACCAAAGACCTTATAATTTCTGATGAATTCATCTCGCTGTTGTTGGGATTACCCCCTCCTGAGCAGCTCCCCAGCTTGGTCCTACTATCCATCCCTGCTAGTCTTGATTCATTGCCAGGCAGCCTCCACAATTTTTTGGGATTCTAGTGCCCTTTTTTCTTTTGGGTGGTTCATGTTTTGGGGGTTTAATAAATTTGGCCAGATTTCTTGAAACAAGAAGGTGGGATATATGCCATCTTTTCTAACAAGACCAGAGTTTCCCCAGAAGGTTTCCCAATTATCAGTAAAGCCCACATCATATTTTGGACACCACTCCGAGAGCCAGGAATTCGATGAGAATGTCACTACTGGTCCGATTGGGGAGGGGACCAGAAAAGAAGAGTCTGACAATATATTGTATTATTTAATTTAGTTCAGTTAATTACTGTTCTTACTGTCTTGGAGCAACTGTAACCACGTAATTTCCTCAGGGATGAATAAAGTCTGATTCTAAATGTTTTGGCAAAGTTACACAACAAATAAAGATTCATTTTAAATGTCTCTGATTGATTTAACAGGATTTCATTATTATGGGAATTACTGTTTCATGAAATTTCCATTTATCCTTAGCTAACAGTTTCAGCGTTTTTTCAGTGCCCCCTGCTCTGGCCCCTGGACAACAATTAGCAATGGTTGCTGGTGTCTCTAGTCTCTAGTACTTTCTTAAAACTGAATTGCCAATAACCAAAATTTTTTCCTTGGTGGGTGTGCACGAGTTCTGTTTAGGGCTGCAGCTCCAGAGAAAGAGAAATGCTGTCTATGACCCACAGAACAACATCCACAGTCAAGCACAGAGTTACATTATGCTTCAGGGCTATTTTTCTGGTAAGGGTAAGGATCTGATGAGGATGATTTTACCACAGTGAGAGGACAATAGTTGGGGCCATGTATCATGAAATCTTGCATAAGAAACTCCTTTCCTCAGCCAGAACACGGAATGGATTGTGAATTGGTCTTCCAGCATGATAATGATCACTTACCATTAAGGCAATAATGCAGTGGCTAAATAAGAAGCATATTAACCTCTTAAGCCCCAACGCCCCCTGATACGGGGGCAAAAGGCAGGAGATCAGTTAGGCTTGGGGCTTAAGAGGTTAAGGAATGGAGTGACCTAGAAATTCTTTAAACCTTAAACCTATAGAAAATCTGTGATGGGAGCAAAAGCTTCAAGTTGCCTTCAAGTAGAGTTTCTGTAAAGGGGAGTAGACCAAAAAGGTTTTCTCCACCAAGTACTTGGTCATGCTTTGCTTGTGATTCAAATACGTATTTCACTCAATAATGTCTGCTGAATGTGTTTTTTCTTGATATTTTCTTTCTTGATATTGGTTGATATTTTGACTCTCTCCGTGAAAATAAAAGGCCCATAAAAATTTGAGACTGTTCTTTATAAGTGAGGAAACTTAAAAATTCAGTAGGGAATCAAATAATTATTATTCATTAACATTTTGATGGACGCCAATTGGAATGTTATTATTATTTAAATGTAATATAGAAATAAAGTGCCCAACAATAATTATTTTGTCTATTTTGGTCAAAAGATGATAAGTGTCTATACATGTCGCCACTGGTTACATTTCAGCATTACATTTATAGATCTGTCATTGATTCGACTGGATATCACTTGAATATCACTCCAGTAATTCTTCCCCAGCTGTTTTAAATTGGTTTCAACATCTCCTGCTGGAGCCCATGCAGCTGGGAGAGCTAGAGTGTACTTTAGCTTCGTATTTTTGAGTATGGCGTACATAGATATGCTTAAATTAAGTATTTTAAGGAGAAATGACACAGGGAAAAAGTATTGAACACACAAAGAAAGTTGGGTACAAAAAGGCATGGAAAGTCATGACATCAGCTGAAATCTATTGCTATTAAATCTATTACTAATCTAATTACTATCAGTAAGTAGAACCTCTCACCAACAAAAGCTTTTGTACCAAGTGTTTCAGTAATTTTAAAAATTTCAGTTAGCATGTTTAATATTTTTCCCTGTGTTGTTTCTCTCACATACACTATGTATATATACCTTTTACATTCATATCTCTTTGAAACTGAAATCAAATGTGAATCTCAGGCCAGCAAAATTAGCATTTAAAAAATAAAATGGAGACTGATACTTTTCAAAGGAAAACCATATAATCAATATAAAGTGATGTCTGTCTGTGTGTGGTTTACAAAGAGCTGGTCTACTTGTCAGCTGGTCTAATTTCCTTTGAATTCACATTCCTTCTTCAGTAATATGAATTTGAGTTCCTTTAAACTGACTTTTATTTGCTTATTATTTTAGCTGGACTATCTCAGGTTTTAGTTTTAGTTTTAATCATTATTGTCTGTGAAGGTTCTCAGTCATCCAGATCATCGTAGTCTAAGGAAATTTAATCATTATTCTTTACATAATCATTATTATTCTTTATAAAATCAATGAATTTGATTTCTTTTTTTTTTTAGAAGGTAAAGCAAAGTAATAGGTAAGATGTATAAATCCCTTCAATTACCCCCCCAGTGGTTCCCCATATATATTATTACAGGCTTTAGTTTCTGGGAAATTGGGATTACAACATATAACAAGCTTGACAAGGAAAGATTTGCCTGTGGTAAACATTTTTACCTTCAGAACAGTTTTCACCGTGGAAGGGACGGTAGCAGTCACACTGGTAACTGGTCCACAGGTCCACACACCGTCCATGGCCATTGCAGGGTTCAGTATTACACCATTCAGTCTTAGTACATCCCAGTTCATGGCCTTGGTCCTCTGGAAGTGTTTGTGGTAGAATAGGCTTAGAGTCAATCATCAGGTCTTCCATACACCCAATGAATCCTGCACCACTTTTAGAGTACTCTAAAAGGTCCTCTGGTGCTCCGCCTATATAAATATGAGTAAAGGCTTCAGAGAGCTCGAAAGGTGGTTCACCTGCACCACTATCTATAACTGTGCATCCATCATTGTCACAGTCAGGACCTTTCAGATTTAAGACTAGACCTTCCTGAGCCATAAACACGTGAGCGTCCCTCCATTTTCCATCACTAACCAAGCCAGGAAATATTACATCCAACTCCGATTCCTCAGAAGAGGCTTTTGCATGAAGACTACCATTCACAATCTCTAGAAAGAGGTGGTTGTCCACATCCCCTCTGAAGAAGACCAACATATTAGATATAGTTGTCCGGAAGCGAAGCTGTATCCCGAGACCTTTGTGAACATGGTGGTCAACTTCCCGGCGAATTCTTTCTTCTACAACAACTTGAATGTGAATAAATCCAGGAGTGGAGAAGGAGAAAGTTGTTCTGGTGGAGCATTTCTCATCTAGGAATCCATGAGGGCACAAGCATGTGTGACCATGTTCTCCATCCTCTAGCCATGGATGGCAGGTGGCTCCATTCTGACATTTATGGTCAACGCAACCAAGGAGTTTCAAATTACAGTGACGACCTCCCCAAGGAAGGTCACCTGCAGCTGCCTCAGGACAGTGACAGGTGTAGGTGGCCCTGCCATCTTCACACCAGCCACCGTTCTGGCAGGGCTGGCTCTCACATTCATCAATGTTCACTTCACACAACTCACCTGGAAGGAGAAAATTGGTGGTTAGATATGGTGGAGGTAGATGACCACCTGATACTGTGCTGTATTAGAAAAAACAGAGATGGTAAATGGACTGGTATATAGCGCTTTTCTGTTTTATCTGAAGACCCAAAACGCATTACACAACTTGTACATTCACCCATTCACACCAGCACTTTCTTTCTAAGTGCTTCCTATCTAACATTCACACACATTCATACATGCATTGGAGAGCAGCATGGGTTCAGTATCTTGACCAAGGGTACTTCTGGTAACCCACAAAGTGACCTAGATGAGTAGTTTTGCTGTCCAGACTTATATAAACAGGTTTAAAAAAATGAATAATAAAGATTAATTGTAAAAATAGAAAGTTGTGTAAAGGTCACACACAGGAGTATATTCCTCATCTTCAAGGTGAAAATCCCAGGAGACAAAGACTTTTTTTCATTTGTTTGTTTTTAACAGAATTGAAATCCAATGTTGCTTAATTGTGTGCATGTATTACTAATTTATTTTTATAAGAGAGAATGGTCACCTTTTGTTTAATTCACTATAAACTAGGAAACACAGACACACTAATACAGAATTTAAATTTTGAGTGTGACAGGGAATTCTGTCTCTGTATTACAAGATTATAAGACCCACCTAAAAATCCAGCAGGACATGTGCAGGTATATCCATTGATCTTGTCTTTACAAATGCCTCCATTTTGACAGGGTTCAGATTCACACTCATCAATGTTGACAGAGCAGTTCTCTCCTGTTATACCAAACAAAATATAACATTATCAGTAGTTTTAATATCTATCTATCTATCTATCTATCTATCTATCTATCTATCTATACGATAGATAGATAATTCTTTGTTCACTGATTCCTTTACTTTTATTGACCTGCAAATCCCGACTGACACTGGCAAATATATCCAGCTGCATCTGCAAAGCTCAGCTCCCAGTCTAGCTCCCAGTGAGATGCATCAGAGCGTTCAAAACACTCCCCATTGTTCTCACAGGGCTGATCAGCACACTCATCTATATCAGCTTCACAGTTTGGTCCTTCATAACCTAGAGAGAAAAAAAGGTGTGCGTCACACACTGAAAATATTTAAAAAACAAACACACACAAAAAAAACATGACTATGATTTAGTGAAGTGCAACTCTGATTTCTTCTGTAGGCAATTCCAGTATCTCATTGTGGTTTGGTTAAAAAACACACAAAAACAACAACAACAACAACAACAACAACAACAACAACAACAGATGGGGGTGTTATTAGAGAGAATCGTGAACATCAGAGGCATTCACAGTTTGTACTCTTGTGTCTGGGACAGAAATGTTTGGATTGGAGCTTGTAGATCAGTACCTTGCCAGCAAAGACAGGTGTATTCTTTGACTCCTTCTTGACAAGTACCACCATGCTGGCAGGGATCAGACATACATTCAGGAATATCTATCTCACAGTGATTGCCCTCATATCCTGTATCAGAGCAGTCACATGCATAGCTGTAAAAGACACAAGGATATCAACATTTAGAGAGCGTGGAACAAAGAAACAAAAAAAAAAGTTATGTATAAACACATATTTGATAGTGAATTATATAGGCAGATTGACGGCATTTTTGTCTTAAGAGAATAACAATATTATTGAGCTTATAGAGCTAAGTGGAAGTTAATGACATAAAAAAGTAATTTGAGGTCATGGAAATTCATTATCTGATCTGAAGCAACTTAAGCAGAAATTATTAAAGTTTTAATTGTGTTACATTTAAGATGCATTACATTTAGTTACATCACATAAGTATTGTAATGTTTATAGCTAACTTGCAATAGATGAATGCTGAATATCTTTGACAGCTATAATGTAACAATTTCTATCGTGAGGTAGCCCAGCATTTAAAATAAATATATAAAATAAGCATATGAGCATGGTGAATGTGGTTAAAAGGGTATTCTATACATTAGTGCAGTAGCTATGATAATAGAAACAATGATAATGACATTACTAACATGACAAAATTAAATGAGCCTTACAAGGACTAAAATGATAAATACTGCACATTGGAAGCCCAGAGTTTTACATCATTTTATAATGTAAGCCCGCAATCTGAGGCAAAATGCTCTCATGGGGTGATACGGTAGTATAAACTCATAAAGATAAGAGGGGTCTGATTATTGAAGACCTTATATTTGAGGATCAGGATTGTAAGTTTGATTCTGGATTTGACAGGGAGCCAATGAAGAGTAGCCAATATAGGAGGAATATACTCTCTCTTTCTAGTCCCTGATATACACACTGAAGGACATATCCTGGTCAAAAACAACTCCAAGATTCCTCACAGTGTTACTGGAGGCCAAGCAAATACCATCCACAGTAAGCATCTGGTTAGATACCATATTCTAAGATTTTAGCGCTGAATACAATAACCTCAATTTTATTTGAATTAAGAGGCAGGAAATTAGAGCCTGTAGTTTAACTGATTGGTGTGTATTATCTGGCTTCATGGATCGATAAAGTTGGGTATTATCTGCATAGCAGTGAAAATGTATGTTATGCATTTTAAATGATACTGCCTAAGGGAAGCATGTATAAATGGTCCACAGAACCCTGTGGAATTCCATAATTAACCTTAGTGTGTAAAGAGGACTCTCCATTTACATGAACAAATTGGAGTCTATTAGAGAGATATGATTCAAACCACTGCAGCACAGCAGCTTACAAGACCTACTGTATACTCAAATAGCTGCCATAAAATATTACAGCCAACAGTATCGAACTGAGCACTGACGCTTAGCAGGAGAAGCCTGAGATTCAATTCAATTCAATTTTATTTTATTTTATTTTATTCATATAGCACCAAATTACAACAACAGCTGTCTCAAGGCGCTTTATATTGTAAGGTAGACCCTACAATAATACATACAGGGAAAACCCCAACAATCATATGACCCCCTATGAGCAAGCACTTTGGTGACAGTGGGAAGGAAAAACTCCCTTTTAACAGGAAGAAACCTCTGGCAGAACCAGGCTCAGGGAGGGGCGGCCATCTGCTGCGACCGGTTAGGGTGAGAGAAGGAAGACAGGATAAAAGACATGCTGTGGAAGAGAGCCACACAGATGAGTCCACTGTCAGAGGCAACTAGTACTGTTTCTGTACTGTGATGAGCTCTGAAACCTGAATGAAACTCTTCAGCTCTTCTTAGATGTGTTCACTATGTTCATTATCCATTTTGGATAATCCATAACACTGGATAGAGATCATACAAAGCCAGGCTGCATCAGGCTATCCACAGACCACCCATTCCCAGTTTACTCCTCATTAGTTTGTGTGGCTTTCACCACACAAACCTGAAGTCTGTTTTACCAAAACAAAAAACAACACAAAAACATCCACATGGGAACATGGAATGGAAAAACACTGGACCAGGTCTACACTGAAGTCTACCCAGCCCCCATCTCAGAGAGTCATGGACTAGGTTTTTTTTTTGATTCCCTCCCCTCTAGCAGGCTCGGGGTCAATAAAGCACACACAGAAAGACTGAAAAAGAGCTTCTTTCCAAGGGCTGTGAAAGCTCTGATTGAAGATTGAGCTGGACTGGCAAATTGCACCTTACACCCAACACGTCAAATTCATTGGACATTCACATGAGCCATAATTTGTCTGATATTTATTATTATTTTTCTTTTCATAATTGCACTATTGAACTCAAACTACTTAGTAATAGTCAATTTAGTACCTCCTATTTCTTGTTTTCTTTTTATATCATTTATTCTATATGCTGCTTTGAAAAAGACTGCCATCAAAGAGTTTTGCTGAACAAAATTGCACAATGGCAATAAAGAGCCTATCTAAAATAAGGTACAAGGATTTTTTTTAAATATGTTAAGTTATTATGATTATTATGTCTATTTTTCATGTTCAAAAAAGCACACATTATAGTATATTACTGCTTTCCACATGTTTAAACTGTATGTTGTGTATTAACAGCCTCCTGCACAAATCAAACTCTTGCACAAATCATTAGTGTTGACTGAGAGAATTAGTGTGACTACTCGACTACTGCCTTTAGTGGGTGTGATCAGCTCCTTAAAACAGTAACCTGGTAGCTTTCTAGTATCTGTCTTTAGTATTTCATGGTCTATGCTATTGTGACAGCTACAGATGGACTGGCCTACCTGTTAATCATATCATGACAGACTGCACTGTTCTGACAGGGCATACTGGCACACTCATCAACATCAACTTCACAGTGGATGCCACCAAATCCAGGTAGACACTCACAAGAGTACATTCCTATGAGGTCATGACAATCGGCTCCGTTGCGACAGGGATTTGACTCACATTCATCTATTTCAGTCTCACAGTTGACTCCTGGAAGAGAAGGGGGGAGTCAAGCAAAGGAGATAAATCAAAGCGATGAAAGAATAATAAGTTGTCATGTCAAGAAAACAAAGCACAATCAACTACCCATTGAGATCAGCGACCATCAACATTAGTGTGCCTATTCTCGTCTTCAGATACCCTTGATGATTAAAAGCTTCTGGTAAAATCCTTAAACAAACTAATTGAATGAGAGATGAATCTAACCTAAATGCTTAAAATACTCTCTGTGCGGCTGTGCCCAGTTTATCAACGACAAACAAAACAATAGAATTAGCAGAAGCAGAAATGCTTCTATGATGTGAGCGAGCACCGGTCTTCCTACTGATGCATTCTTAGTGAAAATGAGTGTGTGATATGAAACAAAAATTTATGTGTGGACTAAGCAAATAATCAAATCAACCAGTTTCTGTTCAGACCAAAATTAGTGGTAACATATACTGTTGAAATACATATTTTGGAAGTTTATTTGTCAGCGCATTAACAATGTGGAGGTTCTTTCATTTTTCCACTTTTTCACAATACATTTTGTAATTAAAAAGGCAATCCCCGTGGTCCATTGATTTAAGGTAGCACCTTGCTGCAGTTATGTACAAAACATAAAGACTCTTTAGCTTCTGCACAACTGAAGAGTTAATATATTTATAAAGACCCTGAAAACTTTCTGTGAAATTGGGAGCAAATATACAATGAACCAGTGCAAAAATCTCAGAAGAAATTTGGAAAGCAGGTTAACTTCCTACTTCTAAATTCAAATAACCCTGAGATTTTTGTACTCAGTCCTAAAAATCTTGGTTAAACATACCGGTAGTATTTAACCAGATACTTACTCTGGATGGCATTACCTTGGCCTCCAGTAACACTCTTGGAGTTGTATTGGACCAGGATATGTCTTTTAATGCACATATTAAACAAATATGTAGGACTGCTTTCTTCAGCTTGCACAATATCTCTAAAATTAGAAATGTTGTGTCTCAGAGTGATACTGAAAAAGTAGTTCATGCATTTATCACTTCATGTCTGGAATGAAGCCTTGAGTTGCCTTGAGTTGATTAGACTCGATGGAGAGCATATTCCTCCCAAACTGGCTTTGCTTCATTGGATCCCAGTTAAATCCAGAATCAAATTCAAAATCCTCCTCATCACATACAAGGTCTTAAATAATCAGGCCCCATCATCTCAGACTGCTGGCTGTTGGCTTTTTACTTCCACCTGTCACCAACTGCTTGTTCATCTGTTTTTTGTTTGTTTGTTTTTATTTATTTATTTTTTACTGTTGTTGCTTTCTCTGTATTATTACTACTATGGAAGTCTTGCCTATGTGAGACTTTGGTTCACATTGCCTAAAAGTGGTAGGAATACAAAGTAAATGACATCCCTACCTGTAGCTGGAAGCACATAATACATTTCAGTTTGATGAATAATTTCTAAAAATGAACATCTGTTTTATGTGAGAGAGCACTCCTTGGGAACTCCTACCGTAGATGTTGCCTCTGCCTATACTTGGATTAACTTTGGTTAAGGTGGGCTCATGAATTTAAGTCTGTTTGGTGATTATATTTTAACAATTCCATATCTCAGTTTGCTGAGTGCGTTTTCAGATATTCTGGTCATATTCTTTGTTACAAATTGCCTGCTCATTTGAGAGCCATTACAACTCTGTGTACGTTCAAAAACATGCTCAAAACCTTTCATGCATACACTTAATTGCTACTGTTTTGTTTTGTGGTGCTTTGTTGTTTTGCTGTTTTCATTGCATCAAGGCACTGTAAACCTTTGCAGGTTCTTATGTCTTTATTTTCTCTGTTAACCACATTGAGTTTTCATATCATGAAATGAAAATAAATTGCCATTTAAATAAATTGTAATTGGCCTTAGCCACTTTAGTATTAGTATAGTTTTAGGCCTTTTTAGAAATATATGCCTATAACGTAATATGGACACAGTTTTCCTCTTTGATGTGTGTGTATGCAACTTTTGAATGTACCTTTAAAGCCCATCAGGCACTCACACTTATAGTGGTCCTTCTCATTAATGCAAGTGGCGTTGTTCTCACAGGGTCTTGAAGCACACTCATTGATATCAATTTCACAGTTATAGCCCTGAAAACCTGGGACACAGAAGCAGTGAAATTCTCCCACTCCATCTATACAGATGGCACCATTCTGACAGGGCTCTGATGAACACTCATTTATATCTTCCTCACAGGTCTTTCCCTCAAACCCAGGTGCACAATGGCATTCGAACCCTTCAGGTTGTAATAAACACGTTCCATTGTTCTTGCAGGGTTCATCAATGCAGTCGGTTACAGGTGTCCTGCAGTCTCGTCCTCCATACCCAGATGGACACCTGCAGAAGTAGCCATTCAGTTGGTCTACACACAGAGAACGAGGCTCGAAACAAGGATTGCTCTGACACTCATCCACCTCCTCTGTGCAGTTATCTCCTGTCAGTCCATCTGGACAGATGCAGTGGTACTCTGTGGTGCCAGGAACACTACTGCAGTCCTCGCACGGAGCAAAAGAGCAGGCGTCATAGAGTTCATCACAGTTTTTGCCCATGTACCTCACCCCATCTCTGGCACAAATACAGGCATAATCATCCATTGTGTCCACACAGGTAGCACCATTTTGGCAGGGTGCAGACAAGCATCTGTCTGCTGTGGCTGTGCAGAATGTTCCTGTGAGAAAAAAAGGAAATACATTGAGTTAATGTCTCTGTTTAAACATTTAATATGTCTTCTATGTTCTATTGCAGCGGTCCCCAACCTTTTTTGCGCCACGGACCAGTTTATGCCCGACAATATTTTCATGGACCGGCCTTTAAGGTGTCGCGGATAAATACAACAAAATAAAACTAGTACCGGTACCGAAAAAAAGAAAATTTATTCATAACACACGTGAAAAGACCAAGGAAAACCGAGTAAACGATAAAAACGATAACAAAATAACGCTGAAAACCGATAAAAACCCTGAAAACTATACATTTCACACCTGAGCCTCAACTCTCGCAGCCCGGTACCAAACGACTCACGGACTGGTACCGGTCCGAGGCCCGGGGGTTGGGGACCGCTGTTCTATTGGATTTATGAGATTTGAAAGTCATTGTATTCTCTTTTACATTTTACATAGCTTCCCAACTTCATTGGGATTGGGTTTATTTCCAGGCTGGCTGTGTAGAGCAGATCATTTTCTAGGTTTCTGTGTTAAAGGTTGGTGGGTCGATCCCTCGCTGCTCCAGTCTACATGTGAAAGGACTCTTGAACAAAATACTGAACCCCAAGTTGCTCCGGATGTGTTCATTGGAGCATGAATATTAGTAAAGAAGAAGTGAGTGAAAAAGAAGAGGAAGAATATGCTGTATCTAATTGCTAAAAAGACTCTCAATATCTTTTACTTCATTCCAGGCTAATATATCCGATTTTATTATCCTATTAGAATACTGATGCATTAGTGTTTAGTATTTTAGTACTTATTTGTGTTTTTTCATCCATCATAATAGATAGAAACTTGGACAGCCTTTATAAAATCTGTCAGATTGTCTCTTTTCAGTTTAAACCTTTCCGAGCATACATATAGCTCCGTGGTCAAATCACTCCCTTACCTAGTCCCTTTCATTCAGCATATTACTGCCACCTCCTCTGTATTCTCAAAGTCTTGTTACAAAGATGACCTATACAAAGATGAGTAACTGGAGTGTGTGGCAGACATGACAGCTCTCGATCAGAGCGTAGGAGAAAAACTATATGTTTGTCCACTGTACAGATTTCCTGCAATGTACAGTGTTACGTTTTGTTAAGTCTTGGTTTTTTTGATAAACTCCTCATAATTTACTGTTTTTTTTGTTTTTGTTTTTGTTTTTTTGTTTTTTTGTTTAAATTTTATGATGACAAAGTTGTTCTTGAGCTGGTCTTTAAATGTGTAAATCTTGATTAAAATTCCTTTTTGCTTTTAAGTTCAAATACCCCCTACCACTCCACATCAGTCAAGACCTTGTGTTTCTCTGCATGTTTAGTCTCAAAATGGCAATTTTAATTGTAATCTAGACAGACTTGACAATTTTTACAAAGTCACAAGCAAAGGAAGATCAAAAAATGGCCCATGTCTAAACAAGGATGGTTTATTCATCAAAATTATTAAATTAAATAACTTTTTTTGTTTTTTTTGTAAAAAAAAACATGTTCACAGGAGCAGAACGGTAGCCCAATATCACAAAGAATCGTCACATGATATCAAACAGAAGCTGTCAAATCAGTTCTCTTGAGCAGGCAATCATGATGAAGCAGTTCGTTTTGATTCAGGCTGGTCTTAATATTTCTGGCCACCAGATGCCACCAAAGAGGGCTGTGTTGAAAAGCTTCAAGTAGCACCTCTACTAGTAGATCCTTCTTCAATACAATCTTCAGTAAGTTTCATTTGGCCATTGACCATAACTAATGGGAACTAAAACCTACACTGGAAAAACACTGTAACTGCCAATTTAAGGCAGATATGCAGTATCTAAATATCAGTCCATATTTCACATTTGTGGGTATCTAGGGAAAATGGCTGGGCAAGTACAGTGAATTCTTTCAATACATATTAATGTGTGCCCTCATCAGCCAGTGCTACTAGGTCTCAGTAGAATCAGTTCACATTCCTTTTAAATAGGCCACTCTCAACACACTATCCAAAATACCCCAGTCTACCTCCCGGTCCCCAGTTCTTTGATCAGTGTTATGGCTCCAAATTCTCACTGGAGTGGAAGATATTAAAAGTGACTGAGTTGCAGAGGAGAGGAATGTGGGAGCAGAGTGACAGTGTAAAAGAAAAGAGAGATAAATAATAAAAGTAAAGAAACATGGTTATGATTACAAATTGTCTGCATTTTTTCTGTTACAAAATTCTGTTACAAAATAGAAAGCAATCAAGCCAAAAGATTATACGTGTTATTCTTTCTTTTTGCTCTTATATGCAGTTTATGTTCCCAGTTTTCATCATAGTGAAAAGTGGCATACACAAGTTGCAATTGCGTATAAATTTATTAGACCACCACCCAATGTAATGTTTATGCCACAGGTACCCTAAGCTAACAATACTGGTAATTAACGAAATCATTTTTGGTTATTCAACATTAATTTGTGATTTATCAAACATTTAAAATTTGTTTTATGTCTAAAACATGGAAGTGTGACAAATGTGCAAAAATATAAGAAATAAGGATCAATGACTGTAAATATACTATGCCACAAATCTTAACTTCCATCATTATAAAATCATAGACCACAAAACCTCAACCTGGGATTACATCACCTACAGTGCTGTTTTGTTTTCTTCTTTACACCAAGTCAAATCATACTGTGAACTTTTTAGAACTAGAGCATTTAGTCTGCACATCTTTATTTTTTAAAAGCCTACTGAGTTCTCTATTCTATATCTGTGTCTGACTTCTTGTCTTCCATAACTGCTCTGTGCAAAGCTTGAGATTTAGAATCTCAAATGCTGTTATCTTCAGTGACAGCAGGTGTAGCAAAGTTAGAAAGTGATGCAGTCAGATCAGGTAAATTTTTAAAGTCCAAGGAACAGATTAAACATGTACAAAGGAGAATTGTAGATTTATACAAGTTGGAGAGGTCTCTTGGAGGCATTCCTGAACAACCACAAATTCCAAGTTCAAACATCACATAAATCAGTTCAAATAGTTTTTCTGGATGTATGACTTTGAGATAGGTCTGGGGAAGGATGAGGAGAAAATGGTTTGGAAATTCAAGAATAACCTAGGAACCACCAAGCTCAAGCCTACCGTGAATTGGAAACCGCCAGAACACCAGTATCACTGACACTGTGCCCAGTGAAGCAAGTTTTACATCACTGTGGACTAACTGAAATCATAGTAGAACAGTGATATCAAATGATTGCTCACAGCCAGAGACACTACCTTTAAATAAGAAGACATCTCAGCTTATGGGACTACCAGAGCAGACTTGAGAAAAGCTAAAAGAAATTAAATAAAAATAAAAATAACTACATGCTAGGATTGGAGAGGACTTTTGTAGTACTGGCAGCAGACAGCAGATGTGGCAGGGCACTCAGTCCATCACAGATCATACCAATAAAATGTAACATGTACAAACCAACAACTTTGTCAGCATCCTAGATTACCTTAACTTACCTTAATTGTACAATTTGATAGCTGCAATAGCCCAATATTTCGGGTCCTCTTTTCTATTGACTCATCAGGAATGATGGTTTCTCCATTGAATCAACAGAAGGAGTAGCTTCTCCTAATGGTGTACATGGATACCCACTACAGTCCTGTGCTGACCAACTGGCAGAGGTACTCACACATCTTTATCTGGAAATCTTGAGAGATGAAGACAAAACTGCCCACCATTCCTCGTCTCGTGTATGTAAAAAAAACAACCCCCCCCCCCAAAAAAAAAGTTCTTACCCCAACCTTTTCAAAATGCTTTAAATGACTGATACCCACTCTCATCAAGGAATCCATCCCAGCTGATCTAGATCAAAACCAGATTGTCTACTGAGCAAAAAGATCAACTAAAGAGTCTGTGTGGCTCTTACACACAGCCCTTACTCATAGAGACAAACACAACATTTAAGTCAAACTTAAGACAAACTTCTCAAACTAGTGCCCCCTCAATATGTAACTGTATATTATATTTTCTCATCAACCACCCTCAAAATGTTAAGATAGGGACAAGCACACCATCTTCACTTTGAGCACTGAAGTTCCCCAAAGCTGTGTGCTGAGCCCCTTCCTGTATTGTCTGTATGCACATGACTGTATAACCATCTGTGTATGTTGTTACGTTTCGGTGTTGTCAGTGTTTTGTTTTTTGCGTGACTGTCATGTATTTCCTGCTTTACTTTGAAAGTCTGTGTCATCTTAGTGTGTTCAGTTTACGTTTCCTTGTCTCGTCAGGTCTAATTTGCCCCAGCTGTGTTTCCCTCCTGTGGTCCATTCCCTGATTGCTCCTTCTATGTATTTAAGCCTTGTGTTTCAGTATGTCATGGTCGTGATCTCCCCCCGTGTTGTAAATAAATAGTTTGTTGTAAATAGCTGTAAATGGGTTTTGTCAATACTTTCGTTTTGAGACACTTCCGTTTTGGGAATTTGGTGGAGAGCCTTAGTGGGGGGTTTTTTTGTCGTGTGTTTTTTCCTTATTTTTATTTTCCTGCGTAGCACGCCGGTTGCCTAGGCTGGGGTGTAACAATGTGTACCAATCTAAAGACAGTTTTAACATGCAATATCCTTATATCTGATCTTATTGTTTATGTATGTATATACAGTGGGGTAAAAAAGTATTTAGTCAGCCACCGATTGTGCAAGTTCCCCCACTTAAAATGATGACAGAGGTCAGTAATTTGCACCAGAGGTACACTTCAACTGTGAGAGACAGAATGTGAAAAAAAATCCATGAATTCACATGGTAGGATTTGTAAAGAATTTATTCGTAAATTAGGGTGGAAAATAAGTATTTGGTCACCTCAAGCAAGGAAAATCTCTGGCTCTCACAGACCTGTAACGTCTTCTGTAAGAAGCTTTTCTGTCCCCCACTCGTTACCTGTATGAATGGCACCTGTTTGAACTCATCATCTGTATAAAAGACACCTGTCCACAGCCTCAAACAGTCAGACTCCAAACTCCGCCATGGCCAAGACCAAAGAGCTTTCGAAGGACACCAGGAAAAGTATTGTAGACCTGCACCAGACTGGGAAGAGTGAATCTACAATAGGCAAGCAGCTTGGTGTGAAAAAATCAACTGTGGGAGCAATCATCAGAAAATGGAAGACATACAAGACCACTGATAATCTCCCTCGATCTGGGGCTCCACGCAAGATCTCATCCCGTGGGGTCAAAATGATCATGAGAACGGTGAGCAAAGATCCCAGAACCACACGGGGGGACCTGGTGAATGACCTGCAGAGAGCTGGGACCAAAGTAACAAAGGTCACCATCAGTAACACACTACAACGGCAGGGAATCAAATCCCGCAGTGCCAGACGTGTTCCGCTGCTGAAGCCAGTGCATGTCCAGGCCCGTCTGAAGTTTGCCAGAGAGCACATGGATGATACAGCAGAGGATTGGGAGAATGTCATGTGGTCAGATGAAACCAAAGTAGAACTTTTTGGTATAAACTCAACTCGTCGTGTTTGGAGGAAGACGAATACTGAGTTGCATCCCAAGAACACCATACCTACTGTGAAGCATGGGGGTGGAAACATCATGCTATGGGGCTGTTTTTCTGCCAAGGGGACAGGACGACTGATCCGTGTTAAGGACAGAATGAATGGGGCCATGTATCGTGAGATTTTGAGCCAAAACCTCCTTCCATCAGTGAGAACTTTGAAGATGAAACGAGGCTGGGTCTTCCAACATGACAATGATCCAAAACACACCGCCCGGGCAACAAAGGAGTGGCTCCGTAAGAAGCATTTGAAAGTACTGGAGTGGCCTAGCCAGTCTCCAGACCTCAACCCCATAGAAAATCTGTGGCGGGAGTTGAAAGTCCGTGTTGCTCGGCGACAGCCCCAAAACATCACTGCTCTCGAGAAGATCTGCATGGAGGAATGGGCCAAAATACCAGCTACTGTGTGTGCAAACCTGGTAAAGACCTATGGTAAACGTTTGACCTCTGTTATTGCCAACAAAGGTTATGTTACAAAGTATTGAGTTGTATTTTTGTTATTGACCAAATACTTATTTTCCACCCTGATTTACGAATAAATTCTTTACAAATCCTACCATGTGGATTCATGGATTTTTTTTTCACATTCTGTCTCTCACAGTTGAAGTGTACCTCTGGTGCAAATTACTGACCTCTGTCATCATTTTAGGTGGGGGAACTTGCGCAATCGGTGGCTGACTAAATACTTTTTTGCCCCACTGTATAGATGGGCCAGATATTAATAATAACTAATGATTAAGATATAATAACTTCCATCATTAGCTGAAGGCTCTGCCTCCCATTCTACGTTTTAAATACTCTATGAGATTGCTTATTTAGCTAACTTCATCTTATTAGCAAATGTTCTCCAGGCTATGTTGATGATACTCTTTAGCTTTAATCTGTATGCTATTGTTGATTTCAGAATTATGTTGTTTATATTTTGTAAGTTCAGTTAATTGATGGCCTAACAGAGATTTAGAAGAGAGACACCTAATGTTTAAAAATCCACATTTCACTGTTTGACTCTTTGGTGCAGTTTTAGATACTACATTGTTCTTTTTTAAAATTGGTTTTGCTGAATTTCGAATGTTTTTTTGGTGGTCTGGGGGCAGACAGTCTCTTACAGGATGGAGTTTTGGGGAGATAAGGGGAGGAAAGGAGCTGCAAAGGGGTGTGTAAGATTAAAACTCTTACACTCAGCCAGCCAGCAATGTATAGAGTCTGACATTGTTTTGGAAAAGTTATACAGCAGTAATTTTAGTGTCCTCCAATTCATGTTACCTGTTGTCAGTACTGTTTACATGAATTACAGTTTTAAGGTATTTACATTAATCCTTAGCCAGCAGTTTCGGTTTCACTCAATGTTGGACAGTTCACTAGACAAATAATGGACACTATGGTTGCTGTTGTTTTACATGTCTCAAAAAAGTTTATCCAATAACTGCAGCATGTTCCTTGGCAGGTGTGTCGCTGAGTGGGGGAAAACAATTATAGACATGAATGGGTTGGTGGTCCCAAGAAATTTCTAGAAATAGTAGATCAAATGGAAGATTAAAGTAACTAAATATATTAATAATATCTTAATTAAGTATAACACAATTCGTGACACCGTTAAGACAAAAATCAGATGCTTTGGCACTCAAATCGACATTAAAGTGAACATACTACCACAACTGCTCTATCTTTTTCAGTCTATTCACCATACAATCTCTGACACACAATTTAAATTCTGCAATAAAGGTATTTTGAGATTTTTATGTGCAAAAGACAGAGGGTCCATTATATCCAGGCAGAAGGGAGGATTAGGCTTTCCTAATTCAACGTGGTATATTTATGCAATATTAAAATATTGACATAGCCCTTGATCATAATTCAAACCAAGATCTAATGATAGTGGATTCAGATAGTAGTGGGACAAGGGCATTACAGCAGTCTGCACGTTAAGTCATAGAGGATACTTTTAAAGGTTTGCAGAGCTACAGGAATGTGGACTGGAGTACAAGGTTTTCTTCAGATACTTACAAATGAGTAAATACTATGCTAAAAAGATCAAACTACCGATATCCAGGCAGGTTAATGTATTAACTGACATTTTGACTTACAAGAAGAAGATTATAAAAATAATATTTATCAGAATTTGAGGAAACAAGATGGAGCCATGTTGGAGGTAGTGTGGAAGTTTGGACACCAATCACTCGCACATATTTTCGTCATGCCCCCCCAAAAATCTAATATCAATCTGATACTGTGGAAAAAAACTGCAATACGAGCTCCCCAATACTATTGAGGTCTTTTATTTGTGTCTTGAGAATGGACTTTAGACACATCCATCCATCCATTCAGCCATATCATGGGGATGATGATCTAAGAAGAGAGATCGTAACTCCCAAACCCAGACAGAGCTAAAAAATTCATATTTTTAAATTGATTTTTTAGAATTAAATTATAATTTTAATAATTAAAATGATTTTGAACTCTGACTAATTATTCCTATTATTTAATGCATTATTACCCTTCTTCTACAATTAATTAGTATGTTGTAATTTGTCTTATTTACAGAATAACCATGCAAAAAAAGTAACTCCTCAAGTGTGGCCTCAAGGCTGGCATTATCCACAGTCACTCTGTTAAAGTAGAAGGGTGTTACCATTTCCAGTTCTGGTTAAGGTGCCTTCTGCCCTCAATCCAAACATTAGACACTAACTGCGTTTGATCTTTCCAGATTACAGTGACTCCAGAGGAGTGTTAGCCACCTGTAGGCTGGATGTGCTCCAGGATGCTGTAAGGATTCAAGATTAGCTTCAAGTCTTCTTGATGTAAGATGGAGTATAGGATAAACATAGTAATTAAGTGACATAGACATGTTGCAATAAATCTTATCAAATTACACATCGTAGGGGGACATCGCCCTTTCACTGACTCCCCCAACCCACTTGCACACAAACTCTTGCCCACAAACACTCGGATTGTGTTGGACATTGCTGTTTATATAAGATTGTATTGTGTTGTATATAAGACTTTTATTTTATTTTTATCTTTTTATCTTTATGTTGTTTAGTGTACCCTGCGGGTCGTGGGACCATTGCACTTTCAAATTCCTGTGTATGATCTGTAAATATGGTTTTTAATAATAAAGCTGACTTTGACTTTGACATGAACAGTAAGTATTTTAAAAAATGTATTGCATTATCTTTTCTCTGTACCACTACATCAAGGAGAGGTGAAATAGCCAATAATACTAAATGTCTGTCTTTTTTTAAAATTTGTATCTCATACAGTGCATATGTATTTTGGTATATTTGAATATAATATAGCAACGCTTCTATATCCTTTTGTTTCTTATGCAGAAAAATTGCTGTGATGTAGTCCCTACTAACAAATAAAGAAGCAGTTGGATAAATATAGAAATAAATAAGTAGCTACATTAAAAGCTACTTTTAGCTGCTCCTATCACAGATTGTCACAGCTGGTAGCTCTACTTATTTGATTTGGGAGATTTATTACGCCTGGATATCCATTCTGAAAGAAAGTCCAAAGGATTTGCATCTCTTCCCAGGCTCATGGCTATATTAAGCAGCATAGCTATTTGACGCTTAATATAAGGACTTTGCTAAGTCCTTAGTTAACGGGTAATAAAATTTATAAATATTTACAATATGGTTTATTTTTAAATAAGTGAACAGAGAGTGTTGAATTTTAGAATTAGAAACAGATTTAGAATTCATTTGTAGGATATTCTTGAAGGGAAACTTCTAATTTAACAATATTAATAAGTTCAACTAATTTACTTAGTATTTCATTATTAAACATTTACTTATCCATTGTGTGTTGCTTTATAGGATAACATATAAACACACAAAACATTTAACATATGTTTATTTTTTCAGTTCTTATTAACATATTAATTTTTATTAAGCACCTTATAAAGACTTAAAAGGGCTTTTTAATTTAACACGTATTATAGTGTTATTACATGTTGCGCCTGAAAAGGTTGAACAATTGGAAGGTTGGTCATTTGAATCTTTGGCTATTCCATAACTAAAATAACCTTGGGGAAGACTGAAAACAGAGTAATCAAAGTCTGAATGTGTGTGTGTGACCATTAGATAGAAAGCACTTAGATACGCGAAGCTTGTATGAATTTATGTGTGAATGGGACATGTTGTACAAAGTACTTTGAGTGCTTAAGTACAGTAGAAAAATTACTGTATAAGAAAGCACCCATTTACCTTTCCCTGGCCTTTTCAGTTTATTTTTTATTCGTTTTTATTAGTTGACTCTGTGTTGTTTTATGTTGTTTTTTAATATGGGGCTGTTTTAATTGTCATTTTATGTATTATGTGTTTTATTTTTTGCTGTTTTGTTTTATTCTATTGTTCTTAACTAATTTACTGTACAGCACTCTGATCCTGTGCTGGCTATTTTAAAGTGCTTTATAAATAAAGTTGGATTGGATTACTAACCTTTTCATATTTTACACATTTTCTCACTCATTTGATGTATACCTGAGATTAATTAGACAGCGTTACTGTCCCTCTCTTTCACCAGAAGGCCTCCAGAGCCTTTCCATGTTGTAATCCGTCTGGCCTCTTTGGGTCAATCCCCTTGCTCTTGTAATCTCCAGGTGGCGAAGAGCTTATAGCTTACAGCTTCAACCTCTAGCTTGTTTCCACTCAAGTAACCTACCAAAGTTGAGATTTGCCACCATAGGTTGTGTTACAATTGCAGTAAAACAAAGAAACGATCCATAATGTTTCATACTAATTTAGAAAACCAGTAGCACTTTACAATACAGCTCATTAGTAATATGGTAATAGTTGGAGCGGACCTTTCTACTCTCCCAGAGTACTCAAAGCACTCTATACAACATTCACTTTCCTCTAAACTAAACTGAGTGCTTCCTAGCTACATTCACGCTGAAATGGATGTATTGGAGAGCAACTTGGGGTCAGTATCTTGCCCAAGGATACTTGGCATACTGACTGGAGGAGCCAGGGATCGAACACCAACCTTTTGATCAGTAGGTGACCTGCTCTACCTGCTGAGCTAGTCACCCTTTTGGTCTGACGTGTCACAGATGCATGAGTGCGGGCTTAGTGGTTGCTAGGAGAACGACACATGTCTGACTGCATTGTGCCAAGAGAAGTTTTTTTTTTATTTTTTCTAACCGGTTCTGTTCGGCAGTTTTAGTCAGCAGAATCATGGTCTGAATGCTTTTTTGCCCCAAACAGATTTTCTTTTGCCAAGATGAGCTCTGTAGAGGCTCCTCTTGTCACTCTTTTTATTTTATTTTATTATCTGAGTGGAGCCGCTGCTGAAAAGAGGTGAGGGCCATTTTGATGAAAGAGAAGAGATAATAACATAAAGATAAAAGGACGTGGAACAGAAAAAGAAAATGAGACAGAAAGAGAGAAAAAGGGCGTGGAGAAGTGAAAAGTTGCTGCATCTTTAACAAAACAGAGGTGGTTACACAAACAGACATACATATGTGTATGTGTGTGTGAGTGTGTGTGTGAGTGAGAGAAAAAGAATATGAGTGTCTCTGTATGAGCGCTTGTCATAAAAAGTACTTGATAATGAGAGTGAGAGACTCCAACAATGCCCCCCGGGAGCCAGAGGTGGACAGAGAAATACCAAGGAGACCCAGGCTGTCGCAGCACGGTGGCACGGTGGTTAGCACTGTTGCCACACAGCAAGAAGGTCCTGAGTTCAATTCCAACATCACGCTGGGGTCTTTCTGTGTGGAGTTTGCATGTTCTCCCCGTGTTTGCGTGGGTTCTCTCCAGGTACTCTGGCTTCCTCCCACCGTCCAAAGACATGCAACTTGTGGGGATAGGTTAATTGGATAATCCAAATTGTCACTAGGTGTGAATGGTTGTCTGTCCCTATGTGTTGGCTCTGCGACAGACTGGCAACCTGTCCAGGGTGTACCCTGCCTTTCGCCCTATGACAGCTGGGATAGGCTCCAGCGACCCTGAAAAGGATAAGCGAATGGATGGATGGATGGACCCAGGCTGTCCACAATGACCAGTGGCGAGCAGCAGGGAGAAGAACACACCAAAACTAGCAATGACCTTGATACGCAGTGAGCCTAGCACCAAACCACTAGCCAACTGAGGCCCCAGATATAGTACAGGAAATGGGTGCAGGAAGTCTTGCCTCCTCCCCATCTGGCTTGTCAGTAGAGATAGGAATTGCAATTTGGATTCCATTACTGATATTTGATTCCTTATCAATTCTCCCATTGGTTCTTATTGAATTCCCATTGGCTCCGCTTTGAAAGTCACCACCATGGGCAAGCAGCATATCAAGGATATCACATTAATTGCATTAAAGCAAATTAATTGTATAGTGTGTGGTCAAATGTTTATGTATATTGTCATCAATGTTGAGGTTGTTACTCAAACAAAGCATTGTATTACACATATTACACAGAAAACGTTTTCTAAAAGTAATGCAGGGGATTGCACTCCTTGCTGTCACCACTGGTCGCCACTGCCCCTCTCCTCCCCTTGGGATTTGACAGGGCATTTTGGCATGGTTGCTGGCCTGCACCCTTAGGGTTTGTATTTTGAAGTGCCTTGGGATTCTTCGTTGTTTGGTGGGGACTCCACGAGGGTTCGTGCAGTTCTCGAGGTTCTGGGGTCTGTGGCCATGTCCTCGACTTTTGCTTGGGGAGCTGGCCTCAACTGCATGCTGCCTCTGATCCCAGCTTTTGGAGCTGTGTCCAGTGCCCATTTCTCTGCTTTCTTCTTATCTTTCACGAATCTGGCCTTTAAGTGCTCTAGCATGTTATCCACTAGACATATGAATAATAAAATAATGTAAATAAATAAAACAAAAACATTAGCAAAAGGAACTTAGAGAGAGGTCCTTCTCTTGGCAAAGCAAATATGTCTGTCACTAGAAAGCATTCAGATCCTAATTCTGCTTGTTACAACTGCTGGACACATTTTAAAAAAAGAAAAAGTAATGCAGTGCGTTACTTAATTATTCCCAGGCGAAGGTGCTTACTACAAACGTTTCTCTGTAAAATGGACTGTCTCATAATTACCATTTAACTACATAAACCTATAGGCCACAGTCCCACACACCAGCACAATCCCTATTCTAATATGATCACACCTATGATCTTTCTCTTGGATTTATGTATCAACACAAAGCTGATAGCAAAAACCAAAGTCTGTCCTGGACACAGTTTAATCTTTACCATTGTCCTGTGAAGGTTCTCAGTCATCCAGGTCATCGTAGTCTAAGGAGCTTGGAAAGAAAAGCGTCTGGACTTCTTACTTAAAGAAGTCCAGACGCTTTTCTTTCCAAGCTCCTTGGTCTTTACCATTGTTCTCTTGTCCTTTCGTACAATAAAAATAAAAGTAATGTCCATGCTGTGGATGCTACTATTTTTCTCTTTACGGACATGCACTATAATCAACTGACTGTGGCACAAAGCGGAATTAATAAGCAGAATTGGCAGCCAAGCAGGCTAATAATTCCAAGGAATTGAACCAGTTTTCTACTAAATTTCCATCCCTACTTGTCAGACTTAAAGGTGACCCTTTGGGTGCATACAAGACATTTTGGAAAATTTCATATTTCCAGTTTTTTGGGAATAGCTTGACACATCCTATTCAAACAGGACTGTGCACCAGCGTGCAAAGTAAGGTCCATAAGGACATGGATGAGCGAGTTTGGTGTGAAAGCACTTGGCTGGCCTGGACAGAGTCTTGATCTCAACCGATAGAACATGCTTGGGATGAATTCGAGCGGAGGCTTTTATCCAGTATTGGTGTCTGACCTCTTAATTGTGTTTTTGGAATAATGGTTGAAAATTCCAATTAATAAACTCCTAAATTTATGGAAAGCCTTTCCAAAAGAGTTGACGCAATAATAGCTGCAAATGCATTCAGACAGACAAGTGAATACTGACTCTTTAACATGTCCACTTTTTATGATAACCCACAGAACACACACACACACACACACACACACACACACACACACACACACACACACATAAGGTTGATGCTTATTGTGCAGATAGCTGGACCTGTTGGACGTGATGCAGAGGAAAAGGTCAAAAATTCAACAAAGCTGAAAATGCCCAGTGTACATTAAAGAAAAGTTGCTGGGTCGCTCCTCCTTTGCATACAGAGCTCTTTAGCTGTCAAACTCCCTATGGCACAAATATAAGCAATCACAAACAATTTTCTCTTCCTGGACACACACACTATTTTGTCTCCATTTTCTGTGAGACAACTCTGATTATTAATTAACTACTAATGACAAAATAAAAATGACAACTTAACCTACAGCAACTTTAGTAACTGCTCATATTTATTTAGACTTCCTCTCTCCTATTGAGTTCTCTGAGCTAGCTTCTATATTTGTTTAGTTAAAAACATCAATATGTCAGTTTTATCCAATCTTGACTAAAGGCATTTGACTACATTTCTGCCTGATGACGCGAGAGCAAACAGGTTAATATATAGGTCCAAATCACAACAACAGTTGCCTTGAGGTACTTTAAATTGTAAGGTAAAGACCCTACAATAATACAAAGAAACAGAGAAAAACCCAACAATCATATGATCCCATATGAGCAACAGTGGGATAGGAAAAATCCTCTGTTCACAAGAAGAAACCTCCAGCATAACCAGGTTTAGGGAGGGGCAACCACCTGCACCAACTGACTGGGGTTAGGGGAGTAACACAGGACAAGATTTGCTGTGCTAGAGGGCCAGAGATGAATAATAATTAATAACTGAATGCATCGTTACTATGGTAGGATTTAAGGTCACCTGATCCAGCCCTAACTTTAAGCTTGATTATAACAGAAAGTTTTAAGCCTAATTTTTTAAAAGTAGAGAGGGTGTTTGTCTGGAAGCTGGTTCCACAGAAGAGGGGTCTGAAGGCTAAAGGCTCTGCCTCCCACTCTTATTTTGTCTGAGAGTAATGTGTTCTTATGGAGTGATATGGGTCTCATGGGTCTCATTATTGAAGACCTTTTATGTGAGAAGCAGGATTTTAAGTGATTTTAAGTGATACTGGATTTGACAGGGAACCAATGAAGGCAAGGCAATATAGGAGAAATATGTTCTCTCTTTTTTAGTTCCTATCAATACTCTTGCTGCAGTATTTTAGGTCAACTGAATGCTTTTCATGGAGTTTTTAGGACAATAACGGAAAATAACGAATTACAGAAGTCCAGGATAGAGGTAATACACACATGAACCAGTTTTTCAGCATCATGCTGACAAAGTGTGTTTCAGTTTGTCACAGTGTTACTGCATGCCAAAGTAATGCCATTCAGAGTCAGCATCTGGTTAGATACCATATTTCTTAGATTTTAAGGAGTACAGTAACCTCAGTTTTATATGAGTCACTTGCCTGTCCTGGTTTCATGGATAGGCAAAGTTGCGTGTCATCTGCATAGCAGTGAAAATGTATGCAATGCCTTCAAATGCTACTGCTTAAGGGAAGCATGTGTGGAAGTATGAGGAACTCAATAATTAATCTGGCAGTAGCTCAGGTGGTACAGCGGGTCACCTACTCACTGGAAGGTTGGTGGTTTGATCCCAGGCTCCTCCAGTCTACACGCCAAATATCCTTGGGCAAGATACTAACCCCATGTTGCCCTCCGATGCATCCATCGGAGTGTGAATGCGAGTGAATGTTAGATAGAAGCACTAAAAACCTTAGATAATGCAGATGAATGCACGAGTTGTATAAGGACTTTGAGTGCTCAGTGAGAGTAGAAAAGCTCTACATAACAACCAGTCCATTTACCATTTAATCTTAGTGTGTGAAAAGGATTCTCCATTTAATTGGAGTATATTAGATAGATATAATTCAAACCACTGGAAGCAGTACCTTTAATACACTAAAAAAAGAGCATGTTGGATTTATTTAATTCAACAGTGGACATTGGTTGCACACAATTGTTTTGCTTTGGCAGAAACTTAAATCTGTAATCAACACAACTTATTCATATGCAATAAACCTTTTTTGTTTTGATAAAATGTGATTGAAACATGTTTAGATGAAGTATGTTGAGCTCTTGGAATATTTTAATCCTTCACATTTTTTTTCATTTTATTCCAATACTATTCTATAACTTTTACCTCAGTACTACTTGGTCACTTAAATACTACTTGTTGTCTTCATATTACATAATGTTCAACAAAGTCTAGAGTCTGGTTAACATAAAAATTGAATGGATTTACAATGACCACCATCCTCCTATCTTTATCCGGGTTGCAGAGGGGCTGGGGCATAACCCCAAAATGATAGGTTAAGAGGCAGGGTATACCCTGGACAGCTCACCAGTCTATCACATAGAGACAAACAACCATTTGCATTCATGGGTAATTTAGAATCACCAATTAACTTAACTGTAATTGCATGACTTTTAACTGTGGGAGGAAACCAGAATAACCAGAAAGAACCCACTGCAAACTAGCCAAGTTGTGGATTTGAAAACTAGGACCTAGGACCACCTTGCCAGAAAGCAACAGCACTATCCACCATGCCACCAATCTAAATAGCGATAGCGTACATGTAGTGTGTGTGTAGTTGTCTGCCTCTTATGACTCCAGTGATTTTCCTGCAGTTTGAAATCTCATGTGATCTTGTGAATTTCATGAATCCCGCAACTAACCACTCTTACTAGATTGTATCATGTCAAATCAACAAGAACAAATTAAGTTGTTGAATTTCTTACAGATCCTACATGATTTAATTACATTCACCATAGAAACATGAAATTATTTTTTTTTCAAATTACAAGTTAGAATTTTGTAAATGTAACAACCACCTAATGTCCTTTTCTCAGTATACTGAAAAAAGTAAAGGTGGCTTCTCGACTTGACTGAGATTGAAGCCTTCCTCAAACCACGATCCAAAGTGCGCAATGAAATCATGTGCAGTGTAGCAAGATTTAACATTGCTATATTACTGACTTACTTCACTCAAACATGATATGAACAATTTAATATACCCTCTCTGCATATCATGTAGTTTCTGCACTATATAATTACACTTAACTTTAAAGCATGAGGCAATTGTGTTGAATACACGCAAGATGCTTACATAAATCCAAGAGATGACCAATCCCTTTTTTTCAGTGTACATACAGCATGCTTTAATCGCTGTAATAAATTATAATGGGCAATAGTATCAAACTGAGCACTGAAGTCTAGCAGGACAAGCAAAGAAAGGAGTCCACTACCAGAGCTACTGCCATCTTGAAGGCCTGTGGTACATAGCCAATTAATAGACATAGGTTGATCATATTTGAGACCGAAACAAATATGATTAATGGTAGGACTTCTTTGAGCAGTCTTGTAGGAATGGAGTCCAAAAAAAACATTGATGGTTTGGAGGAAGTAATTATTGAAGATCAATTTGAGAAAAAATAGTGATTTGCATGTGCATAATGATATATCTGTGAGGTGGTTCTGAGTAATTTTTCTCTAATGGTTAAATTTTTATTTGCGAAGATGTTCATGAAGCCATTACTAGTTAACGTTAAATATTTGCTTTGCTCTGACTTTTTGTCAGCCTGGCTGCAGTGCTGAAGAGAAACCTAGGGTTGCTTTTAATTCCTTCAATCAGTGATAGTCAGATGTTCTAGCTTTATGGAGGAATTTTTACAGAGTAATAAAACTGCTTTTCCAGGCTAAATGATGAGCTTCTAAATTAGTGAGATACCATTTCCTCTCCAACTTACAAGTTATCTGCTTTAAGGTGCATATTTGAGAGTTATACCAGGGAGTCAGGTACTTCTTATTGGAAGCTTTCTTTTTCCGTACAGTATCCAGAGTCGTACAGAGTAAAAATGTAAAATTATTAACAAAATAATCAACCTCTATGGGAGTACCAATCAGGTATCTGCTCTGCACTGTGTTGGCACAAGACAATGAAGATGACAGTGGATGAATTATATCGTTCAATTCAGTTGCAGCACTTTCAGAAAGACATACTGTGATGAAATGTAATCCATTATTGTAAATTTAAATGTTAGGTTTTTGTTCTTTCTTTTTTTTTGGGGGGGGGGGGGGGGGGGGGGGGGTTGTTCGTTTGTTTGTTTTCTTTTAGCAAATACTGTTAAATGTTCAGTTTCTATGTCAGAACATATCTAGAGTGTGATTAAAGTAGTTTCATTCACATTTTGAAAGAAGCCAACTGAGTCTAGTAACAGATTAAATGCCATGTCGAGGCTGTAATTTTTAGCATATACATGGATGTTAAAATCACCCACTATACTTATTTTTGTCTGAGCTGAGCATTTAAACAGATAAACTGACCAAGACCCAGGTGGATGGTAAATGACAACAAATAAAACTCTTTTTTGAGTTTTCCAGCTGGGGAGGACAAGGCTAAGTGTCAGGCTTTCAAAGTAATAAAAATTATACCTGTGTCTGTGGTTGATTAACAAGTTGGAATCAAAGCTTGTTACCACACCTGCTCCTCAGGTTGTGCTTCGAGGATTGTGACAATTTGTACAACTCAGGTGTGTTGATTCATTTAAACTAACAAAATAATCGGGTTTCTGTGAGGCAGAGTAAATTGATTGGTGATCAATTATTAATTCATGTAATATAAGGGCTTAGAAATGACAGACACCTAATGTCTAAAAATCCACATTTTCTCTTTTGTGCAGTTGTGGATACTACTAATACTGTTTTCTTTGCGATTATTGCAATATAGGGAGAACATGCGGCTGAAGACGTCACTCCTGGTGCGATTGGAGAGGAGACCAGAGAAAACTAGAGAGTCCGACATTGTTTTGGCAACGTTAGATACTAATTTAGTGACCTCTGATTTCATATTTCCCTCAAATTTCCTTCTGGTCCTTGGAAGGTTGCTGGTGTTTCCAGCTTCACATCTCAAAACAGAATCTTTAATTATCAGAGTTTGTTTCCCAGCAGGTGTTTTGCCGAGTGGGGAAAAACAATTAGACACATGAATGAGTTGATGCAGTGTACTGGGGGGCTTCTGTTTAGGACTACACTCTGGACAATCTGCTAACTGGCTACAGGGGTTTTTCGAGGGTGCAAAGCTGGGACTCTAATTTAGAGATCTGGACCTCCAGAGCTGCAAACAGGCTACGTTTATTACAAGTATCATTACTAAAGAAGGCCAAGGAGGAGCTAAACACCTGATACAATGAGCATGAGCAGTGTGAAGTGGATGGGATACTTTACAACAGCAAAGGCTATATGTGGAAACAATGGCTGGAAGATGTCATGGATGGGTGGAAGAATGCCCTGTTTAAGATTTTATAGCATTGCACTTCTGTGGTTTGCCATTCCTGAATCCCATAGTAATATATCTGTTCAGGATACTCTCTAGAGTTTTCCTATTTTCTGTGAAATTGGTGACGATCGGTAGTGGGACTCTGGCTCTCTTCGGTGTTCAGGAAGTGCCTGCATTTGCTGGGCCTTTGTTTTTGTTAAAAGGGAGATTTTAAAAAGCTGAAAACATGGTTTGTGCTTTAAATCTTTGTGACCAAGATGTGACCTTGTTTTTGCCCTCCTTTCATGCACATATAGGTGTGAATGAGCTTCTCTCCAGTCAACTGGTTGCACTGATTAGGAATGCATGACTAAGGAGCACAATCTCTCATTCAGATCCAATCATGTGTAAAATCTGACAGATAGAGCTTACAAAAACTAGAAGCAAATGAGGAATTCTGTCTCTAACAAATCAACTTCTCTATTGAATGATCTAGCCACATATTAACTACTAATATTTAAAAATCTGCTAAATATATTTGTCTGACAACAGCCTAGTAATTAAAGTAATGGTTATGGACATGTCTATGTTTTCTCAATATTCTCACTTATTGTTTTCAGTCCTGTCACTGTTGAGAACACAATATAGCACCTCCCTGAAACTTCTTTTCACTCATGGCATTTCTAGGACCTGCTCCTCTTATTGGTTTGTAAAAGTGAGAATCCTCAGGACTCCTCAGGACCATCAAATAAATAAACAAATAAATGTTGAGAAAAAGAAATATCTTAAAGAATATTTTAAATATATGTATTTTTAAAATAGTTCTCCATTTTTTTTATATCCCTGTGATTACTCTTGCAATGTAATCTGTTACCTTCTCTAAAACAAAAGTGTTAAGTGTGTTTGTACTCACCCCATTTGAACATCATCATTGTCAGCAGCACCGTCTTTAAATTCACATGAACTTTCCCCAACTCCATAGCACAATCACAGACCGGGGTATGTAAAACCACAAGGAAATATCAATTTGTTTTTCAGTAGAAAAAAAAAAAACAAGTGAAGAAGTCCTACAGTAATGGCATGTTGCTGTGCAATGTAAAGGCTCCTCGCTGTGTTGCGGTTGCCCCAATACTCATGCTTGGATACAGACTGAAAGCCCTCCCTGCTTTAGACTGGAGCATAATCAGCCACGTGAAAGAAAACAGGAAAACATGAACTGGATTAGCACCTGCTAATACTGTTTTTCATTCAGAGGCCCTCAAACCGTTTAACTGTCCCACCTAGAAACAGAAAAAAGTAAGAAAATATTATCATCTGTAAATAATTTTTCCTTCAACAAAAGCAAATGGTAAATGGAATGGTTCTTAGAAGCGCTTTAGGGCAAATCTTTGAATTCTGCAACTTTTTGTGAAAAATGTGTAAAACCTGTTCAATTCACTTCAGATAAAGATAAAGAACTTCAAATACTAAAGTGGAAAAGCCAACCATTCCCATTCAGCAGAACTTGGAAACAGTTTGAAGAAAAATAAGGAAGGCTGGCCATCAGCTTCAACCATTTGAGGTGAGGTGACAGTCCACCCAACTGACAGACAGAAGAAATATATGAGAGAAATCCACCACAGCAAAGATAATTCGGAAAGTTCTTAAACATTTATCTATTTTTCTTAAATTTTGTAGTCCCATTTGACTAATGATTCTAGTTTATGCAGCTTTTATCCTTGGTGACTATTGAAATAAAAGTCAAACTCTTCAAAAATAACAGCACAAATAGGAGTCTACAGTTATTTCAAGATGGCTGCCAAGTGGAAAAGCATTCTTGTGCAAGGTCTATGACAAGTTCAATAACATAACAAATAAGGTAAAATTATTACTCTGAAATCAGCAAAAACTGAATGTAGAAGCTTCAAAAACAGAGTTTCGGTATTGTTTTGTAATAGTACATCTCTCAAAGGTACATCTCTTTGAATGTAGCCCTTTTTCTGCATGAGACACCACAATACCCGGGGTTTTTTCAATACATTTGTATCTACACTCAACTCTAAACTAAAGGCAAAAATGCACCCACAATAAATAAAAAAGAGATATATATATACTTGTTTGGTTTTGACAGTGGGTGCATTATATGGATGGATTTTCTAATTTACATCAGTTCCAACATCTACCAGTTACATTTACACCTTAAAGAAATAAACTAACTGTGTATTATGTAAAACTTGTAAAAATAAATAAATAAATGTGGGGGTTTTTTTTTTTCAAAAAAACAAAACAAAACAAATAAACCACTGCCTGAGCCTTGGTTGCAAAAACACATTGACAAATTAGCACTCAATGACTTTCAGGCGAGGTCATGTTGGTCTGTATGTGTAGCCTGAATGATGTAAACCATTCAGCCTGCTGCATTGTGTTAACTTGTACAGTCCAGTGAATCCAGGCCAGGGTTTAGTCCCTGGTCGATTAATGTCGTTATCAGCTTTAGTGGCTCCTTTGTAGTGTGGAGCTTAGCAGTCAGACATCCACCAATTAGCCAGTTAGAAACTTGTCACTTCACTTGTTACAGCCTTAATGCCACACTCCACCTTAAACATTGGCTGCCCCCAATACCTTACCCTCTAATGGACAGATTTGGATCAGTGAACTTTATGTCACTAGCACGTGATCTAGATATTGTGTACTGTAACAATGAGTGCACTGGAGGAATGAATAAGATCAGGATTTAAACAACAGACTTGCCTGAAAACAAAACTTTGTTTAAAAAAAAATAATTAAAAATTCAAGCGTATGCGTTGTTTACATGCACTGCTGAGAAGATTCGTACAGATTTTTAAAGCAATATTTGTAATACTGTAAATGAAGACTCCTTGGTTTCAAGGATACTCAGCAGACTTCATGTTTTTGTTGTAATACCTATTAGGGCTGTTCGATATAACGATATATATCGGATGACGATATAAAAACGTCTATCGTTTCATTTTACGCTATCGTTTGTTTCGTGCTGTCGCAAAATAAACTGTTTACGGCAATATTTTTTCATCGTTTTGATGGTCACTTTAGTGGCTATATCAATTTCTTAAAGTTCTCTCTTTCTCTTATATTTTATATAACCACACTACAGACGGACAAGCGCCTGTTTTTATGCATTGTGGTTAGCAACAACGACGGTAACAGCATCGCGTGTCCGCTTGTTTATGTTCCACATAAACCTTTCACAATAAAGCTCAAGATCCTGTTGAGACTTTTCAAAATCAAATATGGTGTGGCAGCATCATGCTCTGGGGGTGCTTCTCTTCAGCAGGGACAGGGAAGCTGGTCAGAGTTGATGGGAAGATGGATGGAGCCAAATACAGGGCAATCTTGGAAGAAAACCTCTTGGAGTCTGCAAAAGACTTGAGACTGGGTTGGAGGTTCACCTTCCAGCAGGACAACGACCCTAAACATAAAGCCAGGGCAACAATGGAATGGTTTAAAACAAAACATATCCATGTGTTAGAATGGCCCAGTCAAAGTCCAGAACTAAATCCAATCGAGAATCTGTGGCAAGATCTGAAAACTGCTGTTCACAAACGCTGTCCATCTAATCTGACTGAGCTGGAGCTGTTTTGCAAAGAAGAATGGGCAAAGATTTCAGTCTCTAGATGTGCAAAGCTGGTAGAGACAGACCCTAAAAGACTGGCAGCTGTAATTGCAGCAAAAGGTGGTTCTACAAAGTATTGACTGAGGGGTCTGAATAATTACGGACACCCCACTTTTCAGTTATTTATTTGTAAAAAATGTTTGGAATCATGTATGATTTTCGTTCCACTTCTCACGTGTACACCACTTTGTGTTGGTCTTTCACGTGGAATTCCAATTAAAATTGATTCATGTTTGTGGCTGTAATGTGGAAATGTGGAAAAGTTAAAGGGGGCCAAATACTTTTGCAAGCCACTGTATAAAAGCTGAATGGTAATCTTTCTACAATAGAAATCAAATATTCTCCAGAAAGTTCTTCCCATATCTGTTGCAGAAGTTCCTATAAATGTGTGGTACTTGCAGGTTGCTTTGCTTTCACTCTTCTGTCTAGTTCATCCCAAACCAGCTCAATGGGGTTTAGAGACTGTGCTGGCCACTGTTTTCAAGCTTTTTTCCTGAGGTAGTTCTGGTATAGCTTTGACTTGTGTTTTGGGTCATAATCTTGCTGTAGGATGAACCATTGACCAACTAGGGACATGTCAGAGGGTATTGCATGGTGCTGCAGAATGCTGCGGTAGCCGTTCAGGGGACCTCTCAACTCTGTACAAGTCACCGACCCTGGATCCAGCAAAACAGCCCTAGACCATCACAATTCCCCCACCAGTAAGGAATATACTTTTTTCTCACATGTCCATCACTCCTACTCTCGTCTGGATTATTTTTTGGTCAGCAGCTCACTGCTGAACGACATTTCAGACACTGAGATTCACCCTATAGCTGTCAGCGATCATGGTCCTGTATCTTTAACACTAATGCACAAGAATAATACTACGCCAAGAAAAAACTGGAGATTTAATATATCACTACTTAAAGATGAAGACTTTATTAAATATTTTAAAAAAGAGTGGACTTCATATTTGGACTATAATGACACTCCCGAAACATCAGCTTCTGTTCTATGGGAAGCAGGGAAAGCTGTGATGAGAGGTAAAATAATTTCTTTCTCATCACATAAAAAGAAAAAAGAAAACAAAAATATTCAGGAATTAGAAAAAAACATCAAATCACTAGAAGAAGCCTACGCGTCCCACCAAGATCAGGAAACATTGAACAAAATACGCAAAACAAAACTAGAATTAAATGAGATAATTGATAAAAAAAACAAAATTCTTAGTACAAAGACTACGCCTACAAAATTACGAACATGGTAATAAATCTGGTCAATTTCTAGCAAACCAGCTAAAAATAAATAAAGAAAAAACAACTATATGTGCTGTTCAAGATTCATCTGGGAACACATTATATGAACCGATACAAATAAACAACATTTTCAGGGATTTCTATAAAACGTTGTATTCACCACAAATAAACCCATCTAAAAAAGAAATTGATCAGTTTTTGGACAATATAACTCTTCCAAAATTATTGGACACTCAAGCAATGGCACTGGATTCACCACTGACACCAGGTGAACTCCAGGAAGCCCTGATAAGTATGCACAATAATAAGGCTCCAGGTCCAGATGGCTTTCCTGCAGAATTCTACAAAGAATTCTGGTCGATTCTAGCACCAGTTTTCTACAGAACGTTGTTGGAAATTAAAGAAAAGGGCAGACTTCCATCAAATATGAATTCTGCAAACATTAATCTCCTGCTAAAACCAGGCAAAGACCCTGTATATCCCTCAAGCTATCGTCCAATATCCCTTATAAATGTAGACCTTAAAATAATCTGCAAAGCTCTCTCAAAGAGACTGGAGAAAATAACCCCCCTCTTAATTCATCCTGACCAAACTGGTTTCATAAAAGGCAGGCACTCATCAACAAATACACGTAGATTACTTAATTTGATAGACTACTCATACAGTAAAAACCTAGAAACTACAATATTCTCTTTAGACGCAGAAAAAGCATTTGACAGAGTTAACTGGAAATTTCTATTTGCAACTTTACACAAATTTGGTTTTGGATCCTCTTTCATAAACTGGTTAAAAATATTATATAATTCCCCAACAGCTTGTGTTAGAACAAATGACCAGACATCCTCCAGCTTCTGTCTCTTGAGGGGCACCAGGCAGGGATGCCCACTCTCCCCTTCACTATTTGCAATTTTTATTGAACCACTAGCAGCAGCAATTAGACAGAATTCAGTAATTAAGGGCATAAAATGCAAGAACGTGGAACATAAAATCAGCCTTTATGCGGATGATGTGTTACTCTTTCTCCAAAATTCACAAACCAATATCTCTGGGGTGATTGAATTGATAAACTCTTTTGCAAGAATATCAGATTACTCAATTAACTGGTCAAAATCTACAGTCCTACCGATTAATTGCTCCTTCCATAATTCCTCTTCTACACCACTGCAATCGGGAAATATAAAATATTTAGGTATTAATGTTTCTCCCAAGCTTGCAGATCTAACTAAATTAAACCATATCCCACTTTTAAAGAAGGTAGAAGATGATCTGGCTAGATGGAAATGTCTACCCATATCACTCATGGGAAGGGTTGCCGCTATAAAAATGATGGTCTTACCAAAAATAAATTATTTATTCTCAATGATCCCAACTAAACCGCCACAAGATTGGTTCAGATCTCTAGATTCATGTATGTCCAAATTCCTTTGGAAAAATAAACCCCCACGTATAAGCTTAAAAACACTACAAAAGACCAAGGATAAAGGAGGATTAGAACTACCTAACTTTCAGCACTACTTCTTAGCCAACAGGCTTCAGTTTATCTCAGGATGGCTAAAACACACCCTCTTAGATGAACCTTGGCTAGATGTAGAACAAGCACTCTGCAATAATCTAGAGATCTCAGACCTACCATTTATCAGCTCAAACATCCAACGACATGAATGCTTTAAAAGCATCAACATCAGCTCTTCTCTGACAGCATGGTGGGAGTTGCTAAAATTGACGGTGTCTTCATTAATCCCATGCAAACGTACACCTATCTGGAACAACCCTGACATATTACAAAACAATAATATGATAAACTTTTCAGATTGGAGTGATAAAGGAATCAAATATTTAGAACATATACTAGAAGGAACAGAATTTATTTCATTTGACGGACTAGTTACACAATATGGGATCAACAAGAAAAGATTTTTAGAATATCAACAAATTAAATCCATAGTAAAAAAGAAATTTAAACCGGGTCAAGTTGAACTACAAACACCACCAAGTGTGGTTCAATTTCTTAGTCTTAAACCCCCCAAATTACTATCCAAAATATACAGAATGCTTTCTAAAACAGATGAATCAATATCACTTCCTATTGCAAAATGGGAAGCGGATTTATCAGTTAACTTAGACCTAAACTTCTGGTCTCAGATTTGCTTAAAAACCTTTCATCTAATTAGAAATCCCAGTCTTCAATTAATTCAATACAAAATATTACATAGAGTGCACTATACAGGTCATCGGATGTTCAAGATGGGCTTTACGTCTACCAACAACTGCTCACACTGCCAAACCAATTCACCGGACAATTATATCCACGCTCTTTGGTTCTGTCCACCAGTTCAGAAGTTTTGGCGCGAGATATGTGAAGACTTATCGAAGTGTCTGAAATGTAACATTCCAACTTCCCCCTTAGTGTGTTTGTTGGGCAGCTTAGATAATGTCACTTCAGAAAAGAATATCGCCCATATGGTTTTCACTGCCCTATGCATAGCCAAGAAAACAGTCCTCATGAACTGGAAAAATAAAAATAATCTTAATTCTAACCAATATAGAAATTATCTATTAGACTACATTAGTCTTGATACAGCCTCTGCCACCACATCAGATCAATTGCTCTGGGCTCCTTTGATCAGCTCCATCACCTAGTGGGGGTGGGGGGTCATAGTTTGGTCCCGCCTTCACTGTTGTGATTGGTGTGGGGGTAGGGACAGGCTTAGGGCGTCGGGGGGTTCTCCGGAGGCATCTTCCTTGGGGGGCTCAACCCGGGGTAGCGGTCATGTCCGGTTAGGGGCTCTGTTGGCTCTCAGGTGACTGTTTCCTCGCGGCTGCGTGCAGCGGGGCTAGGGGAGGGTCTGTGCTGACGGACGTGGGTTACTGACCTGGTAGCCTGGCTGCCCCTGGGTGGGTCCGGGATGGGCGTGAGGTTCTGGGGGCGCTCCGTCTCTGGGCTGGGACCCGGACCGGGCCTCGGGGGCTTGGGTCCTGGTTGGTGTGTTGCCGGGGTTGTGGGCGGGTGGGTGCATGGGGGCCCGGCCCTGGAGCAGGGTGCCGCCGGTGCATCGAGCCACCTGGGGGGCTCTTCAACTGGTGGGGGAGATTGTCACATCTTGCAGGAGCTTTCCTCTCCTCAGGAGCTCCCTCTGCAGGAGGGGGAGATACAGGAGAGGTGGAGGAAGATCTCAGCCTGGGTGTTTATTGTCTTATGTAGTCTGGAAGATGAGTGGATGGTGGGGTGGGTGCAGTTTTCTCTGTGGTGGGGTTGGGTGGACTGTCCCGGGCTCTGTGGGGCCGGGCGGCGCTGCTGCACTGGGCCCCGGTCTGGATGGGCCTGGGCCCCCTTTCCCTGGCGGGTCGCGGAGTGTGGGGGTGCCTACTGGGGTCAGCGGGGGAGCTGGCCCCAGGGAGGGGTCACTTGCCCCTCCCTTCCTTCCCTCCCCATCTCCAGCTGCCTCCCTCTTCCCGCTCCACCACAACCACCCACACATGCAGGGCCTTGGAGTAGGGGTATGTCACCAGGGTGCAGAGGAGGCTACCCCCCCCCCCTCTGTCCCCTTCTGGCTGCCTCTGCCTCAATTTTATCCCACAACTTAGACATTCACATTACTCACACTCTCATTACACATACATATAGGATCTTGGGGGTGGGCACGATACACGGAGTCCAAAGTACCATCAGGGTGTACACCCCACCCCTGGCATCGTTGCCCACCTCTCAATTTTAAATACACATAGACATTGAGGGCTAGCAGGAGGGACCATGCGCTTACCTGCTGCTCTCTGGCAGGTAGCTCCAAGCCCTCCTGGGTTTTAAATGCACCTTAAAACACACATGCATCAACACTACAATGAGCGGGTGGAGGGAGGTTTGGAGTCTTCTCTCACCCCCATTCTCTGCGACCTGCTGGAGCAGGGGGGCTAGGAGGAGGAGTTGGCCGTCCGACTGCGGTCTGGAGTGTGGAGCCTTCCTGCTGCTGTGGAGTCGGGGCGGTCTGCCTCCCCCCACCGCAGGGAAAAGGGAAACACCACCTGGGTCTGGGTGCAGTTCCCCCCTCCAGGGGCGGGGGCACCTAGACCCGGTTTGTAGAGTACGCTTGGGGAGTGTGATCGTGTGTACAACGTCTTTTTATGTCTGTCTCCACGTTGGTTGAGTGTGTAGTAAGTGCATATGAGAGCATGAAGGTGGGAATGGATGTTTGCATCTGTGTGTGCCTGTATGTCTGTGTCTATATGTGAGGTTGGGTGTCAGGCGCCACCTCTCTGGGGACATCTCAGGCCCTCCAAGGTTTGGAGGCCTATCTCCCCCTACCACCACTTCCCCTGCCAGTGGCGGACTCCCTCAGACATCGGTGCGTTGGTGGTTCTTTGTGTCCGGGGGTGGGCGTCCAGGTACACACCGGCTCACTCCTTGGCGGCCGCTTATCGGGGCCTGGAGCCTGGGGCTCGCTCGGGCCACTTCGGAGGTGGGGTGCCCCCGGCCTCTCGGCCTGGGGCTCGGTCACTCAGGTGCAGCTGGCTGCCGGCGGAGCTCACGGGCGCGTCACTGCAACTCCCCCTGGCTTCTGCTCCGCGGCTGCTGAGTGAGCCCTCATCTGGGACTCTCCTCAGCTCTTTCCGGGACAGTGGCGCAGCTGCCCCTCTGTTGGTCTTCCTTGGTCTCTTGTGTTCTGGGGGCCTCTGGATGTCTGGAGTTTTGATCTCCTCCACACCTGCTTCATGCCCTGGAGGACGGGGCTGTGGCCCCCCCACACCCTCTAGCAGATTATTACATGAAGGAACCTTTTAAAAAACAAAAAACAAGCGCGTCCATGCTCACAGGTGTACACACGGGTGATCACACCCACAAACTACACCCTTTTTGGCTCCTACCTCAAAGTACACTGTGTTCTGTTGATCTTATGTGCTGCACAATAATGTTTAACATTTAGTATTTACTGTCATATTCCCATATATCATTGTGATGTTGTTTATTCTATTACTCTTGTTCTCTTCTGCTTGCTTTCTTTTTTCTTTCTCAGCAGGTGATCCAGGTGATTGATATATGCATTTTTTTTCTCTGCCCGTTCTGTTGGTTTTTGTCTTTTGCCCTTCTCCCCCGTCCCTCTTCTCAGCTGTTTCTCTTTCCCTCTTTCTTTCTCCCCTTCTTTCCCCCAGTCAAGTCTGTCCCGTATTCAGTAAGTGAAAATAAAATAAACAATAAAAAGTGAATCAAATGGACCATTACGGCAAGGCTGGGATGGTCAGTTTGGTAAAGTAAATCCGTTGGGCATCTTTCTTTGCCTTTAGACAACAATTCTGAGGGCAAAAGAGCCAAACGGGACAGGCCAAAAAAAAAAAAAAAAAAAAAAAAAAAAGACCATCACAATTCCTCCTCCATGTTTGGCAGTTGATGCCACACAGTGTGGAACCATCCTTTCGTCTACTTGACGGCATACAAAGATCCTATGTGATGAGCCGAAGATCTGAAATTTTGATTCATCAGTCCATAATACCTTCTTCAAGTCTTCAGTAGTCCAATTGTGGTTTTACATGGCCCAGGCAAGCCTCTTTGTCTTATTCAGACTAGAGATGGCACGATACCACTTTTTTATGTCCGATACCGATACCGATATCATAAATTTGGATATCTGCCGATACCGATATGAATCCGATATAGTGTTTTTTAATCAACAAAACTGTTTTTTAAAATATCTTGCTGCATTTTGCAAGTCTGCAAGTTCATACTCAAGTTTAAAACAACAACTACACTAAAGCTATTCTGTTATACCTGTATACAAAAAAAATATTTCATAGTTCAGCAATACTGATCAATCTAATAAACTTAGACCTACACCATCCTCCCTATTCTGGTATTTTAAAGAGTACTTAGCGTAAATATTAAGCAACCTAACTAATAGGGTTCCAACTCCCAGCAACAACAAAAATAAATAAATAAAAAATAGGGAACCACCCCTCACGCTCCACCTCATGATGCTTAATCGACGTAATCAACCTTAATTTGATGCAGTGTGAAAAAAAAATGCACAGAAATCAATTCTTTTTCAAGAAATATTAAATAGATTCAACATCTTTCTTCAACAAAATTGCAGACTGCACAGATGGTACCTTCCCAAAGTAAAAAGTACTATAGCTTACTAGGGTATATATATTAGACTTAATAGTTACTATATACAGTAATTGACTTCTATTCATTTTACATCAAATTAAAACTTTGGGTGTCAGATAATTATTTATTAAAAGCTCGACATTTTAAATGAGAATAAGAAAGAAAAGTATGTCTTTGTGCCCCCTTTTCCCAGTTAATGCCCTATCGGCCCCCCTGGCTAAACTTTGCTAGATCCGCCCCTGCACAGTTACCAGCCGTCAGCTACGTAGAAAAAGATCCTGGAGTAGAAAGTAATATTAAATAAATTGTAACAACAGCTTATCAAGCTTAAACGTGCTGCTGTTGTTCAGCCGCTGGTTTCCTCTTTCTGGTGCAAAGTGGACCAAAAACAAACAAGAGACAGACTCGCGACAGAAAAGCCGATCAGCTGATCATTTAAGCAGTTTCATGATTGAAGTAGCAGCCGGAGAGCGAGAGGCAGTCGCTCATTAAGCTTAACGTGGGAATGCTTTACAAACATTCAGAGATGGACTTACACACGTGCTTTACTTCTCTCGGGGATAACTTTGTCGGAGATGAAATGCCAGGTTGCTAGCGAAGCTCCAAATGCTATCCAGACCACCGACAGGTCCCGCATGCCACAGCCGCTCTATCACGTGACGCATACTGCTCCGACTGCTAACGTTCTGAGGTGAGTTACGGCGTGTTGCAAGTTTTGTGAGGTGCTTTCGTGATATTTAATGGATCGGATTACATTTTTTATTTTTCTCCGATATCCGATCCAGTAATTTAGGTCAGTATCGGACCGATACCGATACGTAATATCGGATCGGTCCATCTCTAATTCAGACATCTGACTTTCTTGCTGCAACTCGTCCTGTCAAACCTGCAGCTCGAAGTCTTCTCTTCATAGTTGAAACTCAGACTTGCTTACTACAACCACTATTAAGCTGTGCTTGAAGCTGTTGTTCTGTGAGCTGCCTATCACACAAGCTGATAACTTTCAGAAACTTGTCTTCTGATTCAGTTGTGGCTTTGGGTCTTCCAGACCTCTTCCTGAGTTTGCTCCAGTTTCTGAGTGCCTTTTGATGGTGAAGGAAACTGTACTCGCTGACACCTTGACTTTCTTTCCAATTTTTCTGTAGGAAAGACCTACACTTTCAAGTGTTATGATGATCTGTCTCTTCCATTTTTAATTGCCTTTTTCTTGCCATTTTTGTAGCAACAAACTACTTTCTGCAGTACAATACTGTTCAACTGATGCTCATGAGGGTATGGTACTAGCAGTGTGTTCCAGTACTGCTTTTATGCACACAGAGGGGGTTGTAAGTAATCCAGAAAAGTTAGAACACCTGTAGGGATTAGTAGCACCAGCTTTCAGGACTCGACCAACCTCCATTGCTGCAGAATAGCTTTAAATTGTTAACCTATTTTGTGTTGCTGTCATGGTCCTGGGTCTGGTAACCCAGTGCTTATGTTTTGATTAATGATATTCTGTGATTTAGTGGTTTTTCTAGTGGTTTATTCTTTTGTATTTCTAGCTCCCTTAGTTATTCTTTCGTATTTTGTGATTTCTAGTCTTTAGGTTTTGTTACTACCTCCCCTGTGTTCCTTCGTCATTCCTTACTCTATGTTCCTGTAGTTCCTGTTTTACTTTGACAGTCCCGTGTCCTGTGTTAGAGTATTCTGTTTTGCTTCCTCCCTGTCTCATGTGCGTGATTAGTCCCAGCTGTTTCCTCATTCCTCATTCCCTCGTTATCCTTTTGTGTATTTAGTAGGGGTGCAATGATACACAAAATTCATGGTTCGGTTCAATACTTTGGTGTCACGGTTCGATATTTTTTCGATACAAAAAAATGTTCATGCCTTTTTAATTTGTCATTTATTAAAATTATAAATATATATTTTAACTCAGAAGTACAGTTTTTAAATTTAATGTTGCTGAAACAACAAAATAATGGAAAAAAAAATCTGATTGAGAAATCACTCATCTTTGGAGAAGAGAGTTTATTACAGAGAAATGGCTCTTTCCAAAATAAAAGCTATACTATACGCTTCTTCTGGGGTATACTCTCAGCAGCATATTAAACATATCAGGTCCCCATAAGGAGAATCACGTGCTAACGGCTGTCTAAATGACTCGGGTAAAGTTTGTAGCATGCATGCTTGTTGTTTTTGTCTGCTTCCACTTGTCTTTGCACTAGGGTGATGTCGGCGTAAATGTGCAGTCATATTCGTTTTGTTCCCACTGGTAGTGTAAGTGAGGATGATGCATCATGTCTATGAGGAGAGCTAAACAGTAGTGAGGTGTGCAGTTGAAGAGACAGATGGGTACAAAGTGGGGCTAGGATTACATCATTGATTGGTGCCAAGCCCGATCATGTTTGACATGGTGATAGATAGTTTGACAGATGAGATCAGGAAGGTGTCCATGTTAACAGACATTGTGATCTGTTATGAGTGTAAGGAGCAAGTGCAAAGACAGAATCGAGAGTCTGTAGAAGCAAGATGGAATACACATTTGTGAATGAGAAAGAGGCAGGTAAAACAGTGAAGTTGCAAGGAACAGCAGTAGAGAAGGTAGACAAGTTTAAACAGATGGGGTCAATAATACAAAGCAATGGACAGTGCACAAGAGAGGTGAAGAAGAGAGTACGGACAGGGTCAAGCAGGCAGAGATGAGTTTCAGGAGTGATTTGTGACAGGTGGATAGCAGCAAGAGTGAAAGGAAGACATTAAGACCTGCTATGATGCATAATTTGGAGGTGGGGACATCAGCAAAATGACAGGAGGTGGAGCTGGAGATACCAGAGCTGAGAGCCAGATATTAATAATAACTAATGATTAAATACAGTGGTATATAAATACAATGAGTAAAAAAGGCGAGTGAAGACTCAAAGGAAGTCTCCAACAGCCTAAGCGAGGATTCAGGGTCAACTTATCCAGCCCCAACGATATGTTTTTTTCTTTATTTTTTAGTTTTAAAACTAATATTAAAAGTAGAGAGGGTTTCTGTCACCCAAATTAAAACTGGGAGCTGGTTCCACAGAAGAAATCTGAAGGCTCTGCCTCCCATTCTATGTTTAAATACCCTAGGAACCACAAACCTGCAATCTGAGAGCTTAGTGCTCTATTGGGGTAATACCGTACTATGAGGTCTTTGAGGTAAGATAAGGGCCTGGATATTCAGGACCTCATATTTAATGAGAAGGCTTTAAAATTCAGTTCTGGATTTAACAAGGAGCCAACGAAGAAAAGCCAGTATATGAGAAATATGTTTTTTCTTTCTAGTTCTAGAAAGCAGGTTTAGCAACCATGATGATGATGTTGATTGAACCAACTTGCATCTGCCTTTTTGGGACAGAAAACCTGAAAAAACAAACAAACTTCACAATGTTATGTTGATGTCAGTAAAGCTAATTTAACATTTAAACTGGCAAACAGTGAAAAAACTAATTTATCTAAAAGTTGGAACTGAATCTAAATGTTGCAGTTTGCAATCAGTTTTATTTTAATATTTCCAGGGAACCCTTTCGCCCAGTGTTAGGAAGATGTAACCTATAGATTTTATAGATCTCCTGTGCCTTTAAAAAAAAATCCATGTCCACTGAGTGATGTCAGCCTTTCAATTCAATAACTAATTATAAATTACCTCATGGTAAACACATAACGCAACTCTAATATCTAAATAGGACTACAAGTTTACAAAGTTGTAAACTTTGGCAAATTAATTGTAAACCGCCATTTCCTTTGATATCTGTATGAACGCAAAAGTTAAACCCAGAGTCAATTAGTTCAGGTGCAGAAGAAGGGGAGGAGTCAGAGCTTGCTGAAGAAAACTTGCCTGCAAGCAGGTTAGATGTGCAGAATTAGTGAGTCAAATACAGGTTAGGTTAGCGCTCTTTCTGGGTTAACAAACTCAGCTTTCAGGAAAAAAGCCTGGATACACCATTTTTGGCATGATAAAACACAAACAGATGCATCTGCTACATTATTTATTTGAAGGACTGCAGAACTGAAGCAGATTATAGATAGGTGCAAGTAACCAAAGAATGATTACAGATGAGCAAAATAATTTGTGATCTAAGTGCTTAAATGCAATGAAACCAACTCTGAAAGGTACATGAACATAGAAATTTTCTTATTTCACATTTTTCACTTTATTTACAAGTCATGTTACTGGGTTTTAAATGTGTTGTAACGGTCAAGACAACAGTCAGAATACAGTATAGCGGTATTGTTTTAATTGGACTGGAAGTGTTAATCTAAAAGCAGTCTGTAAGTGTGCTGTGTACATTCATCCATGTGAGGATACAAGAAAAAGATCATTAATAATGAATTAAATCTCATAAATCAAGTCTGGTGAATGCACTCTGATCCATGGTCATATAAGGCCTGCCAGTGCCAAAAAAAGACAATGAAAAGTGGGGGATAATAAAAAGGTGACATAGAATGAGGCACGTTTAACAGAATTTACATTATGGAAAAACTGGTCAAAACTCCTTTTGAAATTTAAAATAGTCAGTTTGGCAGAAGTCACTATCTCAGCTGTGTGAAATATTGAGACCTTTCACAAAAATAAAATTGATGTTGAATAGTCAATTTCTCATTTGTTCCCCAAGAAATTTATGCCAGGCAGTAGCAATAAAAATCCAGACATCTGAGACTGAGAGTATATCAAGTACAAAAATATCAAAAGAAAAGAACAATGTAACAACACTGCAATGTGCCAAAGTTACCAGGACTTCTAGTTTTTAACATCAAATGAACTGAAAAGGCACCCCAACTCACTCAAGCTGACACTGAAACCTCTTATCATATAATCTTCAGTGGAATTTAGTGAAAACGCCCAATATTGTACATTGTATACATATACACCAATTCAGCAAAAATGTCACTTAAACACGCAGTTAAGTGGTGTTAATCTTTATATTCCCATCTTATTTCAAAACAGTTGCTGTGTTTACTGCAGTGGCTCTCGTAATTCGAGGTGTGGACAACCAGCGGAAAATATGGTGTCAAACCAAGTTAAATGACAAAATTTATGCAAAGAAAATAAACTAAAGTCTGACACATATATACACATATATACATATATATACACATATATACATATATATATATATGTGTCAGACTTTAGTTTATTTTCTTGCAGGGTGAGACAGACTTGAGTGTCAACTTTCTGCAAATTCTGAAAGGAGGAATACCAGAGGAAGTTCAAAAACCACTGGTTTAAGGCAACCCTGCTTTTCCTGATGGAGACCAATATTTAAGCAGGTCAGTGTGGAGACTGGCTTGACAATGGATGTGCTCTTGGTGCATGCAACATGACCTAATAGTGTTTATAAAAGTTCACCCAGAAATAACACCCAATCACACACTGCAAAACTGCCTAACACATTTCCTCTTTCACAGCTGAGGCCATCACAGGAGAATTTCTATGATGGTATTTATTCTGGGGGCCAACTATTAGCAATTACTGGTCTTCACACTAAGTCTGTTTTTCTTCTTTGTCCAAGATAAGAAAACCAGTGAAAGGTTTTCAGGCTTCTTTAGAAATCAGGAACGATTGTACAAGGTCAGAAAAATGATTTCTTCATCTTCCATTTCCAACTGTGAGTGCTCATGTGGGTTTCTAGAGGATGACTGTATGCTGAAGAAAAAATGGCTAAAAAGAAAATGCTTTGGTCCATGTATGATCTATCTTGGCAGTTAGGGTTGATATATTCCAGAGCATGCATGACGCAGCTCATATTCTAGCAGTCTCAGGTACACTGACCCTGTCTGTGTTTATCCGTTCTCCTTCCACAGTACTAAGTGAATGCTATGGTCTGGCATGCTGGTGGCAAACACCAGTCCAGAGTCATTGCCCCCATCCAAACCGTTAAGCCAAGAGGTCACGCCGGCCAGAAAGCTGGATCCTCGCTTGGATTTTCTATACGCTGGTAGAGGCCAACGGCCTGAGATAGCCTCTGTCCTCAGGTCCATCACATACAAGAAGTGGTTGTCAAAAAGAAGCGCAAACACTTCACCAAAGCTGAGCAGGGACAGGTTGGCTGGATCTTGCATTTTTATCACCCTGGGAAAATAAAGATAAGCTGCATTTAAAGTTGCCAAAATATAATCGGTTACTCATGAGTTTGCTCTGATTGTACATGCAAAGAGTTTAAAAAACAACAACAACAACTAGATGCTAGATGCTCTATAGATGCTCTATAGATGCTCTATAGCATAATGGTCTACACATTTGTTTTAAGTATAATCATAAAATTATGTTACCCAAATCCAAATTGGAACTGAATCCACAGAAAAGGGGCCTGAAAGCTAAAGGCTCTACCTCCCATGCTACTTTTAAATACTCTTGGAACTACAACTAAGTCAGGAATCTAAGATTAAAGGGGTGGTGATATGAGGTGTTTAAGATGGGACCTTATTACTGTACATTTGTGAGTCACACCAGGGAGTCGAGCACTTCTGATTTAAGGCTTTTTCAGAAGAGCCACAGTATCCATCGTCGTACACAGTGAGGATGTAACACTATTGGCAAGATAATCAACCTCTGTGCGAGTACAGTTTAGGTAGCTGTTCTGCATTGTGTTGGCACACAGCATTGAAAATGTTAACAGTGGAGGAATTACATTTGAACTTAGTTACACCACTTTCAGAAACACATCTACTGTAATGAAACATATTCCCCACTGTTGTGCAATCAATTATAGTAAATCGAAATTTTATTAAAAAGGGATTTCTTGAGTATGATTTAAGTGGTGGGTGGTCTCATATGCATTTTGATGGAAGTCACCTGAGTCTAATAACAGATTAAATATAGTGTTGTGTAGTGTGCTCAGCATCTACAACAGGGGTGCCCAACTCCAGGCTTCAAGGGCTGGTGTCCTGCAGGTTTTAGACATCACCCTGGGTCAACACAACTGAATCAAATGATTAGTTCATTACCAGGCCTCTGGAGAACTTCAAGACATGTTGAGGAGGTCATTTAGCCATTTAAATCAGCAGTGTTGGATCAAGGACACATCCAAAACCTGCAGGACACTGGCCCTTGAGGCCTGGAGTTGGACACCCCTGATATACATGAATATTAAAATCACCCATATTAATCACTTTACCTGACCTGAGTACTAAATAAGATAAAAGTCTGAGAATTCAGATGGAAACTGAGTAAAGGCCAGGAGAATGATATACAACAAATAACGTTGTGAGTTTTCCAGTTACAATGTACAAGGCTAAGATTTAGCCTTTCAAGTTAATTACAACTCTGCTTGGGTCTTTGGTTGATTATTTAACTGGAGTCAAAGACTGCTGCCACTCTTCGGCTTATGCTTCGAGGATTCTAACAGTATGACTTGGGGATGCTGATTCATCCTACTCTAATCAGGCTACTTTTCAATCAAACAGGATTTTTTAGAGGTTCAGGAATTTCAGAGGGGTGCCAACAAAACAAATATCAATAACAAATTTGGAACTAGAATTCGGTATGTTATCAAATTTCCCCTTACACGCCATAATTGCTGATAGAGAACTGGCAGTTAAATCTAGAACAAAAGCAAACTGATGGATAAACCACACTAAAATATGTCAGTGGTCAATTTGGGTCGGTTTTACATGTTGCATTTTTTCTGATGTTGTGCTTATGACACAAAGCTTTTCCTAACCAGTCTCTATGTGTTAGCCCTGTGACAAACTAGCGACCTTTCCAGAGTGTACCCTGCCTCTCGCCATAAGACAGCAGGGATGGACTCCAGTCCCCCCGCGACCCTGAAAATGTTAAACTGAAGAGAATGGATGAATGGAATTATAATCTGAATTTCAGGGTTACAGCCTTGTCATCAATACAAATTGAACAGGTGATCAAATAATTATTTCCTCCACTTTAGTACAACCCTCATGATCTTACAACTTTAAAATCCCAAAAGAATGTCATATGGACATCTTGGGAAGGAAATGTGAACAAGGTGATCGACGGACACTTTCCTTGGTTACTTCAGTTTTTAACTAGCTTTTTGTATGCTGTAGTTTTATTTGATTTTCTCTATCCATCCATCCTCTTGTGCTTATCCTTATGAGGGTTGCAGAAGAGCTGGAGCCTATCCCAGCTATCACAGGGCGAGATGCAAGGTACACCCTGGACAGATTGCCAGTTTGTCACAGGGCTAACACAGAGAGATAGACAACCACTCACGGAGGAACTGCAGGAGGAAACCGGATTACCTGGAGAAAACAAAACGCAAACACAGGGAGAACATGCAAACTCCACACAAAAAGGGCCCGGTCTGATGGGGGAGTGAAACTCAACAGTACGAACCACTGCATTTTCTGTTCCTACTTCATACTAGGCACCTGCATGTTTTCTAAAATTATGCAACCTATTTTACCTGAGAATCTCAAAACTGGCAAAATCCCACTGATAGACTCCGAGGTCAGAGCTGCATATGATGTAGCGTCCATCAAACTGCAGGCGAGGTTGGAGGCTGATGCTGCGGTCCTCTGACACCGACAGTGTCTTTAAACACTTGCAGTTGATCTCTCGGCCTAAAGGCCATACCTGTACACAAAACACAGGACTGGCTCCATCTTATGGACTCTTTAGATATAGCAGGTCATGTATGATGAACAAGTCGTTTTCCTTTAAAACACATTAACTATGAAAGGGAACATTACCTTAATCTCATACTTGTCAGCACTGAGGAGAATGTAATCACCAGGACTGTGCACCATTGATTCCACTTCACTCTTCTGTAGTATCACCTGATAACAGAAAATCAACAAAAGTTTCACATCTTTAAAACAACAACAAACAAAAAACATTAAGATTGGTTATTTCCTGCCAGTAATTGAAGTAATGGAAATAAGTTTCACACAAACTCAGACAAAAAAACCCATAAAATTCTGACCTTTGTTACCCACTCAGTGTGTCCAGTCAGCGTGTTGAGACAGGCACCAGCAGATAAAGCCCAGACCTTCACTGAGAAGTCTGCAGAGCCGCTGACAAGTACATCCAGCTCATCATTGTAGTCGACACTGAAAACTGCACACGTGCACATACACATGCGCGCGCACACACACACACAGTTAGGAGCTGTCGCACACATTAAACATGTAGCTATTCTTGTTGGCAGATAATACCAAGCTTTGCCTAGGAGAAGTTCCACTAGTATAACAAAAATGGAACTGTCCCATTCTTGATAACCCTCATCTTTACAAAAGCTCTTGAATCCACCAGTGACTGTTTCAGTGTACTCCATCTCTCTACTCTGGCATATGGCATAGAAACTGAACATTTAACAGTGTTTCCTGAAAACCCTCTCCTGTCTGATCATTTCCTGATAACATTTACATTTACAATAATTGATTACACAGCAGTGGAGAGTAGACTTTATCAAAGTAGATGTTTTTCTGAAAGCGCTGTAACTAAGTTTAAGAATATAATCCACCCACTGTTATCATCTTCAATGCCCTGTACCAACACAGAGCAGAGCAGCTATCTGAACGCTACCCCATCAGAGGTCGATTATCTTGTTAATAATTTCACCTCCTCACTACGTACGACTCTGGATACTGTAGCTCCAGTGAAAACTAAGGTCTCTAATAGAGCTGGGCGATATGAGATTTTTTCATATCACGATATGTTTTTTTCATTTCAGTCGATAACGATATCTATCACGATATAAGCCAAATAACTATATTTGTAAGATTTAAATGTGCCGTTGCTCACAAGTAAAATGTGAAATAATCAGCAGCTTGTTTTGATTTAAATATTTATTTCTCATAATAAGTTCAACAGGGTAGATGTACTTAAGGAACATGAGACTTTTTCAGATAAATAAAGGCAAATATTGCAAACTACACAAAAGGCAGCCGCTAAAGCGTTTAAGTTTCAAAATAGAACAAACGAAACAGACTAAATTGTCAATTCCACTTAGAAACAAAATATTAATTCTAAAAATAAATCTTAGTTTGTTTTACAGAAGAACAGACAAAACTGACTAACTTTTGTCAATATCAAATAAACTGAGAACTAAAAGGAAATTCTCAATCTCTCCTTGTTGTATAGCTTAGCTTTTCAAACAGTTTTAACAGTTACTTTAGTCTGACAAAAGCCGAATGACGAATTAGCGCTTCCAGTCAGAGACTGAGGCTACGTCCACACGTACACGGGTATTTTTGAAAACGGAGATTTTCCGTTTTCGTTTTAAAAAATAATCCCGTCCACACATAAAGGCAGAAATGAAGGAAAACGCTGCTATGAACATGCCAAAGCAGCAGGTGGCGCTAGATTCCTAACCGTGCAGAAATGTTGGCCAATCAGAAGTCTAGAAGCCTCGGTGGGAAAAAGTAAACAAAGCTGGGGCATAGAAGCAGAACCGAGTCGTATGTGTGGACGGACAGTAACTGTGTGTATATGTAAGCATTTAAACACTGCAGAGAGTAGAATTAACAGTATTGTAGAAATTCATTTCACCGAAACAATAACGTGGCGCACAGTGTGACGCATGCACCAGTTTATTGTATTTCCAGACTTGCTTTCGGCACAATTTACAGTGCACGCTACTCTGTTTTTTGTCAGACTTGAAATAGCCGAAATACCTTCACACTACGGAACTTCTATGGCTCTTCCGTTCGACAATCTCTCCGGCATTGGAACCATCATCTGTTTTCGCTTCGGTCACGCTCGGTTGATTTTTCTAGTCGGCACACTCATTTCCTCCATTACGCGCTGGCTCCATTACCCGCTGGCTGCTTCCCAAACAAACACACGTGCAGCTTGGCACTTGTGCTGTATGTAACAAGTCACGCGACGTGACGCTGCGGCTGTGATTGGTTCGGCTCTGGGCTACTTAATTTGGATTGGCTGACTTTTTTTTTTTTTTTAAGAGGACAAGAGCGGCGAGGTCTATCGCGATAGCTTAATTTCTCTATCGAGTAAAAGTTATATCGCGATACATATCGTTATCGTTCTATCGCCCAGCTCTAGTCTCTAATCAGAAGTACCTGACTCCGTGGTATAATTCTCAAACACGTAGCCTAAAGCAGATGACTCATAATCTGGAGAGGAAATGGCGTGTCACAAATGTAGAAGATCATCATTTAGCCTGGAGAAATAGTTTTCTGCTTTATAAGAAAGCCCTCCGCAAAGCCAGAACATCTTACTATTCATCACTGATTGAAGAAAATAAGAACAACCCCAGGTTTCTCTTCAGCACTGTAGCCAGGCTGACAAAAAGTCAGAGCTCTGTTGAGCCAACCATCCCTTTAACGGTAACTAGTAATGACTTCATGAACTTCTTCACAAATAAAATTTTTATCATTAGAGAAAAAATTACCAATAATCATCCCACAGATGTAATATTATCTACAGCTACTCTTAGTACCATTGATGTTAAGTTAGACTCTTTTTCTCCAATTGATCTTTCTGAGTTAACTTCAATAATTACTTCCTCCAAACCATCAACGTGTCTTTTAGACCCCATTCCTACAAAACTGCTCAAAGAAGTCCTGCCATTAATTAATTCTTCAATCTTAAATATGATCAACCTATCTCTAATAATCGGCTATGTACCACAGGCCTTCAAACTGGCTGTAGTTAAACCTTTACTCAAAAAGCCATCTCTAGACCCAGCAGTCTTAGCTAATTATAAGCCAACCTTCCTTTCATATCAAAAATCCTTGAAAGAGTAGTTGTCAAACAGCTAACAGATCATCTGCAGAGGGATGGCTTATTTGAAGAGTTTCAGTCAGGTTTCAGAGCTCATCACAGCACAGAAACAGCTTTAGTGAAGGTTACAAATGATCTTCTTATGGCCTCTGACAGTGGACTCATCTCTGTGCTTGTCCTGCTAGACCTTAGTGCAGCATTCGATACTGTTGACCATAATATCCTATTAGAGCGATTAGAACATGCTGTAGGTATTACAGGTACTGCGCTGCAGTGGTTTGTATCATATCTATCTAATAGACTCCAATTTGTGCATGTAAATGGAGAGTCCTCTTCACACACTGAGGTTAATTATGGAGTTCCACAGGGTTCAGTGCTAGGACCAATTCTGTTTACATTATACATGCTTCCCTTAGGCAGCATCATTAGAAGACATAGCATACATTTTCACTGCTATGCAGATGACACCCAGCTCTATCTGTCCATGAAGCCAGATAGCACACACCAATTAGTTAGACTGCAGGAATGTCTTAAAGACATAAAAATCTGGATGGCCGCTAACTTTCTGCTTCTTAATTCAGATAAAACTGAGGTTATTGTACTCGGCCCTGAAAATCTTAGAAATATGGTGTCTAACCAGATTCTTACTCTGGATGGCATTACCTTGGCCTCCAGTAACGCTGTGAGGAACCTTGGAGTGATTTTTGACCAGGATATGTCCTTCAACGCACATATTAAACAAATATGTAAGACTGTGTTCTTCCATTTGCGCAACATCTCTAAAATTAGAAATATCCTGTCTCAGAGTGACGCTGAAAAACTAGTTCATGCATTTATTACTTCCAGGCTGGACTACTGTAATTCATTATTATCAGGATGTCCAAAAAACTCGCTGAAAAGCCTTCAGCTAATCCAAAATGCTGCAGCAAGAGTTCTGACAGGGACTAGAAAGAGAGAGCATATTTCTCCTGTTTTGGCTTCCCTTCATTGGCTTCCTGTTAAATCCAGAATTGAATTCAAAATCCCGCTCCTCACATACAAGGTCTTAAATAATCAGGCCCCATCTTATCTTAATGACCTTGTAGTACCATATCACCCTATTAGAGCACTTCACTCTCGCTCTGCAGGCCTACTTGTTGTTTCTAGAGTATTTAAAAGTAGAATGGGAGGGAGAGCCTTCAGTTTTCAGGCCCCTCTTCTGTGGAACCAGCTTCCAGTTTGGATTCGGGAGACAGACACTATCTCTACTTTTAAGATTAGGCTTCAAACTTTCCTTTTTGCTAAAGCATATAGTTAGGGCTGGACCAGGTGACCCTGAATCCTCCCTTAATTATGCTGCAATAGACGTAGGCTGCCGGGGGATCCCCATGATGCATTGAGTTTTTCCTTTCCAGTCACCTTTCTCACTCACTATGTGTTAACAGACCTCTCTGCATTGAATCATATCTGTTATTAACCTCTGTCTCTCTTCCACAGCATGTCTTTTATCCTGTCTTCCTTCTCTCACCCCAACCGGTCGCAGCAGATGGCCGCCCCTCCCTGAGCCTGGTTCTGCCGGAGGTTTCTTCCTGTTAAAAGGGAGTTTTTCCTTCCCACTGTCGCCAAAGTGCTGGCTCATAGGGGGTCATATGATTGTTGGGTTTTTCTCTGTATCTATGAAGCGCCTTGAGGCGACTTTTGTTGTGATTTGGCGCTATATAAATAAAATTGAATTGAACTGAATTACTCTTTTTAATCCCCAAACTTGGTGGCAGATGACTGCTAAATATTCCACAGTGTACAGAAATGTGCACAGACAGTTGGGTTATATTTTTTGCCATTTCCTTTTAGGTTTGTTTCAAAACTGTCTGTGGACTTGTGTTTCTTGCCTAATCAGACTTTTTTAATGCCTTTGTTTTGACAGATTTTAAAGTTCCCTTGCCATATAAAGCACTGTCACAAAGAGATAACATAAAATACTAAAAATAACGCTTCTTCCATGCAAAGTTGACCGTTTCGCTATTGACCACATGTTATCTGCCTCTCCTCTAGCATTAATATGCTTCCTATTCTAGATAAGGACATAATTGCTCAACACTGAAACCAACCTGCTCCTGTGTGGCCACGGAATTGCTGGATTTTAGCCCCTGTACTCCACTCCCAGCATGCAATAGTGTTGTCAAAGGACCCAGTCACCAGCTTCTGTTCATCAAATTTTACTGTGGCACAGGTGTGTGTCTGAATTCCATAAATGCACTGTCCAGTACGCACATCCCATAATTTGGCAGAGAGATCGTCAGATCCTGAAAAACAAGTAAAAACCATCAGTGTTACTGCTGTAGTGACAGGTTCAACCTACATGAGTGTATATAGAAGGCTCAACATGTACAAGCCCTCACACACTGAGAATGAAACAAACATTACAAACAATGCTTCCACACCTATTCCAGACATGGTCTGCATGAAAGAAGACAAAACTGGGTATACTCAAAACAACCCTTATGAGTGTGCTACTGGTAGAAACTACTGTGCCATAATGTGATACAGATGAAAAAACAACAACAACAGCAACCTATACAGTACCATTAACAAGTATATGTCTTAGTTTTTATTTTTTGCATGTTTGTCATACTTTGGGCCCTGAAGCAAGGGCACTCAAGTTATGCGGCAGGACAATGATCTGAAACGCACGAGCAAGTCCACTACCAATTGTGTGGGTTTTTTTTTGTTTTTTTTAAATACAACAAGACAAAAAACAGTTATCCCAAATACTTTAGTGCAGTTCTTGCTGGCAACAACGGCACAAACAGTTGTTAGGGTTAAGGTGCAATTTCTGTTTCACACACGGCCAGGTAGGTTTGGATTAGGGCTGCCCTAGTTATCATTTATATATCACTTTAAGCAAGACAAATGTAGATACAAGACAAGAGAGGATAACTCACACGCCTATCTTTTTTCCTAGTAACTCTCTCGTCTCTATTTTATCTATCAAACTTCCAAAGAAGAACCAACAGTAGCTAAAACAGACTCAAAGAAAAAGTGTTTTTATGATAACTATGAACCTGAGTGAAAGTCAGCCTCTTCCTACAAGGGTGCAGAGAATGGAAAAACTGTGTTGGAATATGAAATGTAAAATAAAAAGCATATGAAACCATCAATGCAGTATGTGTGTGTGTTGTTTGGGGTGTAAGAAGTTGGCAAAGTATTTCAGGTAGCAGCTTCCTAAGTTGTAAAGTTTCCATTAACTACCATTTCCTATTGGAAATGGTAGTTAATGGAAACAGTAGAGGACAAATTAAGGTGTGGTTTTAAGATCTTAAGGCCAGGAACCCGTCAGAGAAACTTGCTGATGATAGAAAAGAGATATCATGTTGTATGCTTAATATTCCTAGTAATGAAATCCCAGAAAGTTAATTCTGTTTATCTGCACTACGAATTTCCAGTAGGTGAAACCTCTGATCACTCATTCAAGTGACTTCTGTTTTCTGTATAAGGTTTCCTCAAGATTATATAGATTGTACAGGTGCATAACAAATATCAACCATGAACTAGCATCATTACCTAACATTGAGCCACAAGTGCAGTTTCATGATCATTAATATGCAAATTTATCAAACTGATCAAAGTCCAATTTGAGTACTATTAAAAATTCTGCAATAAAAGCATAGTCCAGACATCCTCTCATATGCATATATTTAAATTATAGATTTTGAATAAATCTATAATCATTAAAAGCAAACTTTTTTTTCATTTACCCATTATTGGGTATGGTGTATAGAGTTTAAATATAAATCCATTTCGGAACAAGAGAAGTACTGTGAATACTTTCTGGACGCATTGCATGTGAATGACTCCTGGGTGAAAATCAAATTTCAAGACGTACAACAATTTACTGATTACATTAACACATCAGGTTCACCACAGAAGGAAAGACAAAATCACGTGGTAGTGTTCTTGAACTTAAATTACCGTGAACAACAGGGAACATTTGAAAGTTGTAAACTGACACATACCAATCAGTTTTTAAGGTTTTGACTATCATCATCCACTCAAACACAAATTGTGTGACATCAGGACTCTACAACACAAAGTGAACACCATCCCCATAGACAACGGATATCATATCAAAGAGGCCCTGAGTAAATGTGGTTATCGCAACTGTGCATTTGTCAAAGCTCAGAAGACAGCTAAAGAATGTTCCAGGCGAGAGAGAGATCAACTACTTCCTAAACGAAAACCAATGGTAAGATCTTATGTGTCCGGAGTATAAGAAATGTGCTTTGTCTATGCCAAAAGCACTATGCCAAAAGCTGGACCTTATACTACGTAATTTATGAATTCAGCAGGGGATCAAACAATTAATTCCCCTGCTGTACGTGAAAAGTGAACTGTCACCTCTGAACTAAGGAGTGTGCTAAGATTGAAGACATTTCCCAACTCTTGTTAATAGTACTCATGGACGTTAATCCATGGTCATGACAATTTCCAAATCAAATTCCTTTTTAAATAGAAACAAAAAACAAAAAACAAAAAAAAACCATAGGCCCGGTGACAGATCTATTTTATAAGCACTCTTTAAATGACTATAACTCTTACCATTGCGCTTAAGAGAAAATTGAAATGGTTTTAACCCTTTGAAACACATCATATATCAGTATTTTTAGTGTATTCAGTGAATAGTTTTATATTTACTTTTTGTCTATACAGATGTCAGATGATAGACTTGTTTAAATGCTATTTTCAAACTGCAGTTTTTCATGTGTGTATGGGTACATTTCTCAGGACATGATGTGAAGTTAAACTAAAAGGAGTGTTAGTATTATGAGGTTGACAGAAATATCTCTGGATAAAACTGATGAGCTGTACAGCACTGTGTCATGACTCTATCGTAGACGTTTGAGAGCTACCAATTTGATATTTTGCTACTCTAATAAAGACAGAACACACAGTCATGGGGTACCTGTGCAGAGGAGGCCGTCCTTGTAATAAAGAGCATATACTCGAGCACTGTGACCAATAAGTGATGACGTCTCAAAGGCTTCTTGATCCTTTAACTGCATCATACGCAGCTTAGCCTTCAGGTAGACCCCCTTCCAATGTGATGCATCCTGAATGGTCTCATCAGTCTTCCAGCCTAGCTCCCGACACACACCCTGCCACACCTCAGTGCAAGAGTTTATCACCTACCAAAAAAAAAAAAGAAAAAAAAGAAAGAAAGTAAGAATAGTTGATATGTGAAACAAGTGTTGTCAGGCTCTGTGGATCAATAATAAACATCCTTAAAAACTTGATTATCCATCTGTGTCACAAAAATTAAGCTGTATGACGGATTTAATCAATTAAATTTCCACCTGTAATTCACTTTGCTCATGCTTCATATAATCATTATCTATACATTTCAACAAACATATCAGAAAGTCCATGCAAACAACAATATATATAACGTATATGCCACTTGGTGGAGAGGTTCATATTCATCTAACTATGAGAATGTATACAGTCTTGGTAATCTAAATATGTGTTCACTTTTTATGCAAGGAAACAAAAGTCATCCCAAAACACAGATGTCACAAGCATTTTACATCACTGGCCCCACATACAGCCCACTTTGATGTTAAGTGGGCTGGACCAGTAACACTACATGATAAATGTGTAAAATTAGTGCATAAAACGCAGTCTTGTATGCTTTTGCTCCCACATGTTATACTTTTAATGTGACAGTATTACAGATTCATCAACAGATCAATCCAGAGTGCTGACATGATGTCCATCTCAAGAGTATTCCACAAGAGCACTGAACAAACACTATTCTTTTTCACAGATACAGTAAACCAAGAAAAACAATGTTGAAAATACAACATGAATATATCACAATTGGAACTGTCAGTGAAGCTCATATGTGGGCATACATCAGTGCAACAACATCACTGTCTGTATATGTCTGTCAGTTTAGCTATTGACTGTATCTTTGGGCCTGGACAACCGTCATATCTGCATTTTTGGATTTAGGTTGTTATTGAGGATTAAATGGATACCTATAGACAGCATAATAACAGATAAGTACCTTCTACAAACCAAACAATTCTTTCAGAAGCTAATAGCTGCACTTTTATCAAAAACTGAAAGAAGGCATTAGATTTCACTGTGAATGTTTGTAATCATTATTTTCTTTTACAGTTCATTCCTTGAGGAAAGTCAGATAAACAAGGAGCCTGGAACTTTTAGAATTACCTTGTTCCATTGTTTGCAGACTAGGCAGCAGGTGAGCAAGGTCTGAGGATCCAGCCAGCGCAGCAAGTAGAAGGCCAACTCCAAGGGAAGAAGGCGCAAAAAGTCACGTTTCAGCAGTGTCTCTAGTCCATTCGAGAGATGGCGGAGCTGAGCAGCACCACTTAAAGATATGAGGTGGTCCAAAGACTGGTTGCGCTGCTGGTCATTTAGAGTAAGGAAAGTAGCAGAGACTGACTCCAGCCACCCCTCAAATGCTGCCTTCTCCATGGGCACATGAGAGCGACCTGCAAGAGCTATAAGAATAATGCAGGGTCCGACCTCATCAATTTGGTCAGGAGAAAACTACCAAACTCATCATACACAGAGACAGATTCAACATGCCCTCCAGTCATTGCAATATATATATATATATATATACATATATATATATATATATATATATATATATTTTTTTTTTTTTTTTTTTTTTTTTTTTTAAAGAGTACGTTTGAGCCCCTCCAACCCCTTAACATTTAAATCTCTTGAAGAATGAATGACGCCAATTCTGAATCCCTGAAAGGTCATGAACAATAACAGTACAAAATGTATGATTTAAGAAGTGTCCCTGGTTCAGACATTTAACCTGGATCAACCAGCATCATCTCCTCACTCATACAGCGTTTACGATCCGGCCATAGCAGGGTAGCTAATAACCAAAGCTGCAGAAGGCTTTCCGTCAGGCTTCATAAAGCCTTCCGAGCCTGAAAACGACACATGAATGTAAAATAAAGTACATTCGGGTATATGTTTCACTTATTTAAAATTGAAATTTAAAGGAAGCCACTTTTATGGGCTCCCGTGTCTGCTTGTGCATTCGTTGTAAGTTAGCCTGACTAGCTAGCAACTTTTGTAGCTAACGTTAGCTCTGTAGCAGTGTTATTGTTTAGAGCAAACTAGCTACAAGTGGAAACACTCAAATACTTAGAGAACAGTATATGCTATTAAATGATTTATAACTGTAATTGGAAATTCAAATTGCCCACCAACCAGAGTTGCAGGGAGTTTCCGGATCAACACTTTCCCGGTTTAGGTCACATCGCTAAGTTAGCTGTCGAAAGCTAATCTGGCAACCACCAAGTTAAACGGATTCCAAAGAAAGCTAGTTTTGTAGTTGAGGTTAGCTAACAACCACGATAGTGCTTGTTTTTGTTAATTTTGAATTACACGTAAAACACGTAACGGTAGTCTTCGTTACAGCTCTATGGTGTAGATATTTCATGCAGCAGGGGAAAACGATAGCACCTTCTGACAGCATGAAACTATAATATAATGGAAACGCTACCCCTTCATAAGAGGTCGTTGTCACCCTCAGTTTAATCTTACAGGAGGCAAAGTAAGAGTTTTTATCTCAAAACAACGGGCAACATTTAACAATATACAACCGCATATTTAGTAGCTTTGCCAGCATATTCAGTATACTTATACTTTATAACATTTTTGCATTTTTATTTTCAGCGTTCCCTCTTTTGACGCAACTTGCCTGCAAGACAATGCTGCTGGCACGAAAACAAATAGATTAACTAACTTCCGGTTTTCGCGCGAGTAGGTGTGTCCAGAGTCAGAACCCTTTTTTTAAAAGAAAAAAGGAGTATCAGTACGACGGAGTAATAGCGCCACGTTAAGAAAACAAAATATTATTGATCATTTTGAGAATAAAGTCGAAATTTCGAGATTAAAGCTCTATTTCGAGGAAAATAGTACAAATACTATTTTGAGAAGAAAGTCGAATAAAAAAAGTGAAAAAGTTAAATTTTGCTGCAGGCTTTGAATGGTAAAAAGTAGCACCACTTGGTGGACAAATATAAAATTAAAAATTGAACCGAGTAGTCCAAAAGAAAATCTTAGCATAAAGGAATGCATTAGTTATGTATGGAAGCTTCATTCCGTCACTAAAAAAACGCTATCCATAACTCGAAATAAGTAAAAAATTTCGAGTTATTATAGATAGCATTTATTTATTTTTAGTGGTGGAAACAAGCTTCCATAGGATAGCAAGGAATGGTATAAGGTCTACCCCAGTACTCCTCACCTCTAATGAAGGATATGCTACTAAGGAAAATAATGTGGGATGAATTAGTTACACTTTGATGGGGTAGAGCCCTCCAGTGAGATGTTTCAAGTGTCCGAGTTATGGATATGTGGCAGCTAGGCTGCTAGGATTCAAGGAAATTAATTTGGAAGAAATATGTCAAATTACCTATCCTCAGGACAGTGAAGCACAAAGAACAAAACAAAGTCAGCACTTAGGATGGGATGACACAGACACAGAGGACTTGTTCTAAAGAGGTTATGATTATGGCAACTAGTAGCATTTGCATACTGCTGTTTGAAATGCAGCTGGTACATTTGATAATGCAAATGGCATCCTGCCCATCTAATATAGCTCCCAAGGAGTTGTGAAAGCTGTCAGGTACATTGATCCTTCTGCTATGAAACATTGGTGGTAGGCTTTTCCCTGGTCCAGTATGGAAAACCAGCTGGATCCCTCCAGTGAGTCAGTGAGAGCCTGGTTCTGGGTGGCTGTAGCTCAGGTGGCAGAGCAGGTCAGCCACTAATCAGAAGGTCGGTGGTTCGATCCCAGGCTGCCTCCTGGCTGCATGCCAAATATCCTTGGGCAAGATACTAACCCCATGTTTGCCTGGTGGTGGTCAGAGGGCCCGGTGGCGCCAGTGTCCGGCAGCCTTGCCTCTGTCAGTGCGCCCCAGGGCAGCTGTGGCTACAATGTAGCTTGCCATCACCAGTGTGTGAATGACTGAATGTAGTGTAAAGCGCTTTGGGGTCCTTAAGGACTAGAAAAGCGCTATACAAATACAGGCCATTTACCATTTATTACGCATAACATAAATTTTCACTGCTATGCAGATAATACCCAACATCGATCCATGGAGCCAGATAATACACACCAATCAGTTAAACTACAGGCTTTAATTTCCTGCCTCTTAATTCAAATAAAACTGAGGTTATTGTATTCGGCGCTAAAAATCTCAGAGACTGGGGTTGGTCTGGCACTGTTTTGTTATTCAAGAGCTTATAATAAAGCTCTTGGCGTATGGAGCCATCCTTTTTCCTCACACACGACTGGAGCACCATAGGGTGACTAAGATTTAACAAACCATCTTTTTACCAATAACTCTGGAATTTGTTCTTTTACCTCCCTATCGACCGGCACATCATCCTTAAGTCTGATTTCTATTTACAGGGCTGAAACACGGCCTCTTCACAGAACATTTCTTCCACCACTTGTTGCTTTTCGGGGATCAGATGGCTAATGTCAGCTGGTGGAAAAGCAAGAGTTCTGTTTGGGGTTTACTGGAAAAAAGCTAATCTAAAAAGATTAACTGTTCTCTCATGCCAGAGACACAGTTTTCTGTGTCTCTGGCATGTCCAATCTCAGTCACCTTGGTGACCTGCTAAACTGTACCAAAAAATTTTCTCTTTGGTAGCATGATCTCATGTTTTAAGTGCTTAGAGATTAGTACCATGATATAGGGGTGGTGAGGGTTATTGAACTCCAGAAGGCCTTCCCTCAAACTCAGCTGTCCTTGGACATCGTCCTGCTCCACAGGTTCACACAAAAACAGTAGTCTGTACCAAACCTGGAATGACAGCACTCCCACTCTTACTGTAGCTGTGTCACAGTATTTTCTTGGTGGTACCTGGATGAAACTGACCATGGGAATCACTTGTTCACCATTCCAAAGACATCGCATCGGAGGCTAACAGCTGTGGGAATGGCATCACCTGAGAGTTCTTGTCTCTTGATAATCGCTTCAAGCACATTAGCTGCTAGTAGGTGCTGTTGCAGTGACAGCTGACTGACCAGGAAGGGGGCTTGAATGGTGAAACTGGAATTGTGATTCCCTCCTAAGATGAAGGTGATCTCTACCCAGCCATCTTAGGGGATGGTTTGGCAATTAACTGCATAAAGATCAAGGCTTAAATACCTGATCAGCGGCTACCCAGTGAAAGTTCAATTCTATTCATCTCATAGGTGAACATCATCAAAAATGGGCTGACACCCACATTCCCAATTATACAGTCAGATCCCTGCAGGAGCTTTTCAGTGAAGGAAAGGCAAGTTTATTTGTATAGCACAATTCAACAACAAGGTGATTCAAAGTGCTTTACAGAGACATTAGAAACAAAAACAAATAAAAAGCATGATTTAAAATTGATTAAAACAAGCAAACAAACAAACCAACTAATTAACAAACAAACAAACAAAACAGTCTATAAAATCAAAACAGATTAAATCAGTAGTTAAATGTAAGTTTTGAAATTTAAGCTTAAAAGTGTGGATTTGGTGCTTTATTCAAATGCAGCTGAGAATAGGTGTCTTCAACCTGGATTTAAATAAACTGAGTGTTTCAGCTGATCTGAGGCTTTCTGGGAGTTTGTTCCAGATATAAGGAGCATAAAAGCTGAATGCAGCTTCTCCGTGTCTGGTTCTGACTCTGGGAACTGATAAAAGACCGGATCCAGATGACCTGAGGGATCTGAAAGGTTCATACTGGGTCAGGAGGACTCGAGCAGCAGAGTTCTGAATGAGCTGTAGTTGTCTGACTGATTTTTTAGGTAGACCTGTAAAGATGCTGTTACAGTAGTCAAGCCTACTAAAGATGAATGCATGGACTAGTTTTTCCAGGTCCTGTTGAGACATCAGATCTTTTATCCTTGAAATATTCTTGAGGTGATAGTAAGCCGATTTTGTTATTGTCTTAATGTGTTTTTCTAAGTTTAGGTCTGCATCCATCACTACACCCAAATTTCTCACCTGGTTTGTGGTTTTTAGGTGTATAGATTGAAGTTCTCTGGTGACCTGTAATCGTTTTTCTTTGGCGCCAAAGACTATTACCTCAGTTTTGTTTTTGTTTAGCTGGAGAAAATTGTGGCACAACCAGTCATTAATTTCCTCGATGCATTTACCAAGAGCTTGTACAGGGCCTTGGTCTCCTGGTGACATTGTGATATATATTTGTGTGTCATCTGCATAGCTATGATAGTTTATTTTGTTGTTTTTTATAATCTGTGCCAGTGGGAGCATGTAAATGTTAAACAGAAGGGGTCCCAAGATGGAACCTTGGGGAACTCCACATGTGATACTTGTGTGCTCAGATGTGAAGTTACCTATTAATACAAAGTATTTCCTGTTTTCTAAGTATGTTTTGAACCAGTTTAGTACAGTTCCTGAAAGACCTGCCCAGTTCTCCAGTCGTTTGAGTAATATGTTGTGGTCAACTGTATCAAATGCTGCACTGAGATCCAGTAAAACGAAGACTGACATTTTTCCACTGTCTGTATTCAGACATATGTCATTGAACACTTTGGTCAAAGCGGTTTCAGTGCTGTGGTTCTGTCTAAAACCTGACTGGAAGGCATCATAGCAGTTATTCTGTTTTAAGAAGTAATTGAGCTGTTGAGAAACTGCTTTTTCAATGATCTTACTTAAAAATGGGAGATTTGAGATCGGCCTGTAGTTGTTCATTTGTGTCTTGTCAAGATTGTCCTTTTTCAGTATAGGTTTTATTACAGCAATTTTTAGTGATTCTGGAAACACACCTGACATTAAAGAAAAGTTGACAATCTGTAACAAGTCTGACTCCAAAGTCTTTGAGACCTTTTTAAAAAAACGTGGGAACAGCTGTGTGAAGGACCAAAAAGCTCTCCAGAGAGTGATCCGTACAGCAGAACGCTGCTGCAGGATTGCTCTCCCCCCGCTTCAGGACACCTACACCAGGAGATGCCGGACTAGAGCAGCGCAGATACTGAAGGACCCGTCCCATCCTGGCAACAAACTGTTCCAACTTCTGCAATCTGGTAGAAGGTTCCGCATCTTCCGGGCAAGGACAGAGAGACTCAAGAGGAGCTTCTATCCCCAAGCCATCCGTGCCCTAAACACACACACCTGCCCTCTCACATCATCTATAATTGACTGAGACAGGACTCTTCCAGACACTAAACCAAGGCACAATGTACATTTCAATTCCTTTAATTTTAAATGTTTATATTGTCTATCCTGTAAAATAGTCAGATGTCTATTCATATTCATATTAATGTACAGAATTCACCTGCCTGCTGCTACTACTGCACATTCACCCAATGTATATACTACATACACATATATATATATATATATATATATATATATATATATATATATATATATATATATATCAATCATGTTCTTCCTCTACACCCCCCCCCCCCCAATTTTTGCATATGTCGAGGAGCGTGTCAGGCTACATTTCACTGTGTATTATACTTGTATAACTATGCATGTGACAAATAAAGAACCTTGAACTTGAACTTGAACTTGTTGGCAGGACATCTAAACAGCAGGAAGAGGAGTTCAGTTGACTGAAGACTGTCTTCACTTTTTAGGTAGGGGTACCTTGCATTCATGGTGCTCTGACAAGCGACTTTGTGTGACTGTTGCTTGTTTTTCTGTGCACAGAGGTCCACAGACAGATCAGTATGGTGATAGACATTAAATTAACATAAATATTAACAATACTTTTAGGCAATTTTATTATCACCATGGTAAATCACCAGGGCCTGATGGCTTGAGCTGTTAATTCAATTTTTTAATAAGGGTTCCAGCATCATGTGGTATGATCATTTCATTAGACGCAGAAAAGGCCTTTGATCGTGTCACCTGGCTGTATTATGTTTTGCATACATTTTGTCTGGGAGACATATATATAAAAACTCTTGTACACTACCCTTTCATCATCACTAATGGCCTAAGATCAAGCAGCTTTCAACTTCTCTGCTCAACACGAAGATGTCCTTTTATACATTTCAGAAATTCTAATCACTAGATTTAAGAAATATCAATAACTAAGATGAGTGACATGCTAAGATTGCTATACCCCCTCCAAATAATTCTTTCACTTATATCAAACAAGGCTCAAAAATTACTTAATAGTTTGTTAAGTGACTTTATATGGAACAAAAGAAAAGCAAGGTTAAAGATATCAAAACTTCAACTTCGTAGTTCAAATGGAGGTCTGGCAACCATCTCAGTTTTATAACAGAATGGATCAAAAATGACCCTCCTTTTGTATAACTGGGCCTGGAGGAGTCTGAAAACGTCAAAAAGGTCTCAAAAAGCCAGGTCTGGGAAAAAGAAGTTGATTTAAACATCAGTGAAGAGGAATGTAATGTACTTTGGCACCATACAAACAAAAAAAAAAATCTATGTGTGTATCTATGTCTTTCTTAAGATCGTTGCTATTTAAAATCCTGCATCATGTGCAAATCTCCCCAATGAAAGGCACCAGAGGAACCACCAACTTTTACCTTTATGTCTGAAGTTTGAGACTTCAGTAGGAACCTACACACACTCTGTTTGCCAGAAAAGCCAGTCCTATTAGATACACATCTTGCAGAATATAGAAAAAAAAACTTGGCGTGTCTTTGAAAACGGATGCTGTATCTCTGTTTTTGGGACATCTGAGTGTGAAAAATCTTGCTAATGCGAGGTTGAATAGACTTTATGATATCCTTGCACATACTGCAAGAAAAAAAACATTGTTATCTCTTGGATAAATGGCAAAAGGGTGGCCTTTTGTTGTGGGCAGTCTGAGGTACACCTGTGCACTACTCATGATGTCAGATCAGCATCCTGATGTGGCACACCTGTGAGGTGGGATGGATTATCTCAATATAGCAGATGTGCCCACTACCACACATTTGGACTGATTTGTGACTACTGTTTGGGAAGGATGGTTATATTGTGTATCTGGAATGAATTTTAGGTCTCTACGTCCATCCCATGGGGAATGGGAGCAGTAACAAAGGTGTTGCGTTTATATTTTTGTTGAGTGTATATTAGACTTAATAGTTACTATATACAGTAATTGACTTCTATTCATTTTACATCAAATTAAAACTTTGGGTGTCAGATAATTATTTATTAAAAGCTAGACATTTTAAATGAGAATAAGAAAGAAAAGTATGTCTTTGTGCCCCCTTTTCCCTGTTAATGCCCTATTGGCCCCCCTGGCTAAACTTTGCTAGATCCGCCCCTGCACAGTTACCAGCGTCAGCTACGTAGAAAAAGATCCTCGAGTAGAAAGTAATATTAAATACATTCTAACAATAGCTGATCAAGCTTAAACGTGCTGCTGTTGTTCAGCCGCTGGTTTCCTCTTTCTGGTGCAAAGTGGGCCAAAAGCAAATTAGAGACACGGACTCGCGACAGAAAAGCCGATCAGCTGATCGTTAAGCAGTTTCATGATTGAAGTAGCAGCAGGAGAGGCAGTCGCTTGTTAAGCTTAACGCAGGAATGCTTTACAAACATTCAGAGATGGACTTACACACTTGCTTTACTTCTCTCGCGATAACTTTGTCGGAGATGAAATGCCGGGTTGCTAGCGAAGCTCCACATGCTATCCAGACCACCGACAGGTCCCGCATGCCACAGCCGCTCTATCACGTGATGCATACTGCTCCGATGTGCTAACGTTCTGAGGTGAGTTACGGCGTGTTGCAAGTTTTGTGAGGTGCTTTCGTGATATTTAATGGATCGGATTACATTTTTTTATTTTTCTCCGATATCCGATCCAGTAATTTATATATATATATATATATATATATATATATATATATATATATATATATATATATATATATATATGTATATATATATATATATGTATATATATATATATGTATATATATATATATGTGTATATATATATATATATATATATATATATATATATATATGTGTATATATATATATATATATGTGTATATATATATGTATAGCAGAGGGCCATAGAGGGCCAATCCTGCTGATGGGTATCCTTTGTGCATGGAGGAGCAGGATGAGCACTGCCAGAGCCCTATAAAATGACCTCGAGCAGGCCACTGGTGTGAATTTCTCTGACCAATCAATCAGAAACAGACTTCACAATGGTGGCCCAGGTCTAGTGTGTTCTAGTTGGCCCTGTGCTCACTGCCTGGCACCGTGGAGTTTGATTAGCATTGGTGCCCTGTGCTTTTTACAGATGAGAGCATGTTCACCCTGAGCACATATGAGAGATGTGAAAGGGCCTGGAGAAGCCATGGAGAACTTTATACTGCCTGTAATATTACTCAACCTAACTGGTTTTGGTTGTGGGTCAGTGATGGTCTGGGAAGGCATATTTATGGTATAACGCGTAGACCTCCACAGGCTATACAATGGCATTCTGACTGCTATTGGGTATCGGGATGAAATCCTTGGACCTATTGTCAGGCGCTACACAGGTGCAGTGAGTCCCGGCTTCCTCCTGGTTCACAGCACGTCTGGCGAGAATATGCCGGCAGTTCCTGAAGGATGAAGGAACTGATACCACTGACTTGCCCCATGTTTGGCTGACCTAAAGTTAATAGAACACCTCTGGGACCTTATGTTTCAATCCATCCAACGCTGTTAGGTTGCATCTGAGACTGCCCAGGAGCTCAGTGATGCCCTGGTCCAGATCTGGAATGAGATCTTCCAGGACACTTTGTGCTATCTCATGAGGAGCATGACATTATGTTTTCAGGCATGCATAGAAGCAGATAGGCCATGCAAAGTACTGACTGCCATTTTGAGTTGCTGCAATGAAATTTTGGTGAAATAGACTAGCCTGCCGGATCATTTTATTTCATTCCTAACAATTACCCAGTCCATCTCAGTATAGATATCCATCATCATGTTTTTCTCATTACGTTCTGAAGTGCTTTCTTGGTACACCTTTAAATGAGTGTTTCTTTAAAAAAGAAGAAGAAATATATAAATATATAAAGTTTACATAAGTATAGCAAATATCAGGATATAACTAGCAATGGACTGTATATACAAAGATGGACATAACCACCTTGGCATTACCCATTGGTTAAGACATGCTTTGAAGCTCCAGGTGTTTTCACCTTTACCAGTATAGCTTTTGGAAACTGGTATGTCATGCTTGTGGGGGTAGATCTGATTGTGAAACAGGGGTACAGTACAAACTGTAATTTATAATAGTTAGTCAATGAGCATACTCTGGTTTATATTAATTCCTAACACTCACTGGAACACAATTTCAAAATAAACATGCTGAAGCCAAGGGCTGTTTTCCCATGGTCTTCTATACAATTGCAGGGCTTTTTGCAAAATGAGTCACTGCCCACTTCTGACCATTAGAAAAATGCATGTTTAAGGCACGTCTGCACTGACTGCCTTTATCAGATCAAGAAGCTACATCCACCTTACAATAAATGTAACCAGCATATAAGGTCTTTGGTTTTAGTGGAAAGGTTGTATATTGAAATGGGCAGGGAGACTATTCTTCATGTGCCAAAAAATGCTACAATTCATTCTGATGTCTACACAATGTACTGCCTATTCATGGGCCAATCAAAATGGACTAACAAAACTATAGAACTAACATGGATTTTAAGCTTCATAGTGTTTCCAAATTACCGCAAACCATATTAATGACATTTTTGTATTATTTCCTTCTTTTATTTTTTGCATACAGTTACTCGAATACAGAAGTATCTCCAATGAGCTGAAGTTGTGAATATGTCAATGTCAACCGACACAAATGCCAAATTATTCACTATAAAATTAGGAGTTAAAGATTTGGCAGGTGGGGGATAGCTATGCCCACAAAGGAAGTGGCAATTAGGTGCAACAAAAAATTCAACAACATTCAGCAACTTCAAATGGCTAAAAATGACTCTAATGACTGATGATGATACAAACAGGGTGTGTATAATTCATGGAAAGTATGTTTTGCCTATGTCTATTCACTGTCACTCTCCAGCAACTGATTGTACTAAACTGTATTCGTCTAACATTTCCCTTTGATCCTGCCAATGGCAATGCCAAGGGAAGGACCTTGAAGTCAAGGCAGCTCAAGGTCTCCATATATCTCACTCAGGCTCATAGTGCCCTGGAGAGCACACTGTTGTCTTGCGACAATGGTAAAACAAGGGGGAAGTGGCAGTTATCAGTAAAAAGCTTAGTCTGATTGGCATAGGAAAGGAGTGCATGGGACCATTTCCGATGGTGGGAGAGACCATTGTTTCTCACTGGACAGCTGCCACCTGCCACAAGCTAGGTATCGTCTCGCCACAGCTTGCCTGCTCCCCTGGGTGCGTTAGGCTTAGAGGTCATTGACCATGACAAGGAAGCTGTAATGTTGCACTAGGAAAAAACAATAGAATTAAGAATGTGAAAACTTCAGCTCTTCACAAGCAGGAAAGTGCGGACCATGTGGCCTGGACTCACCAACAATCTCCAGCAGATCAATAATGCTTGCAAAACTATAATCATTGACAAGCATCTGCAAGACTAAATGCTTACATGGCTTGCTTACAGGAGACATGCTTAGCTGACATCAGAGAGTCCAATTAGACCTTCTTCTGCCAGGGTCTGTCACAGGATGTCCCCAGACAGCATGGTTTCAACTTTGCTGTGAAAATCTAGCTTACTGCAGCCATTGAAACACAAACCGGTGGAACAGAGCAAATCCTCATTCTCTGTGTTCCAGTATCATCAGGCACCATTAACCTTCTGTCTATGCCCCAAGACTTTGCTCAGTGGCGAGCTGACTGAGAACACCGGGCACGATATCAGATCATCTATCAAGCTTGTGTACTTGACACACTACTCTCCGGCAGTGAGTACTGGACCATTAATGCCAACTAGAAGAGAAGGCTGAACACCTTCCACCTTCTTTGTCTTAGATGTGTTCTGTGCATCGAGTGGCAGGACACAGTACCAAACACCAAAGTAGTACAGCAAGTCAGTAGTAAGCCTTCCTGCACTGCTCAATTAGAGACAACTTAGATGGTTGGGCCATGTTCTCCACACACGCGGGTCGCATCTCCAAGGACAATCTGTACGGTGAATGTACGTTGACACTGAATGTACGGTGCGAAGACTCACACCCTGTCGGCCAATCCAAACTCCGCTTCAAAGGTGTCTGCAAATGTGACATGAAGCTCACAGATATCAACCTACACCTACCTGGGAAAGCTAGCAGATTATCGAGAGGCCTGAAGAGCTATAGTACTATCAAGGCGGGAGTTGAGAGGGTAGAGAACACCAGAAATACCAAGCTGGCTGACAGGAGACCCAAGAGGACAGCAAGCTCATACACTGCTACAGCGCCATCTTTCACCTTCACCTTTGTTTGCAGCCAGTGTACAAGAGACTGTCCCTCCAGAGTGGGACTCCACAGCCACTCTAGGATGTCCACATCCAACTCATAGCACTACACCATCGTCTCACGAGACAAACGGATGCCAATAGGATGATTCCAGGGTTCAGATTTCCTACCATATGGATTTTTTGTTACTAAATTACTTCTGTTCTTATTTATGTATTATTCATTTTTTCCAGAAGAGATGGCTTAAAAAGGTGTTATCCCTTTTTAAAAATATATCATGGCTGATCTCTCTCTCTCTCTCTATGATTACTTTTCACTCTGTTTTGTAGTGTTGTCATTCTAGTCATACCAATAATTTCACCTTCTAATGTAGTTGCACATGCAAATGGTAAATGGACTGATTCTTATATAGCGCTTTTTTTTTTTACTGTCCTGGAGTACTCAAAGCGCTGTATACAACATGCCACATTCACCCAGTACCACCCATTCTCACAAGCATTCACACACATTCATACTCCCATGGACATGGATGCACTGGAGAGCAACTTGTGGTTAGCATCTAGCCCAAGGATACTTGAAATGCAGACTGGAGGAGGGTTGGTGGATCGAACCACCAACCTTCTGATCAGTAGGTGACCTGCTCTATCATGTGCTCTACCTGCACATGATACAATCTAGTTTAGCCAAATCCTAATGATGCTTTATTGTTAGGATTAGGATGTTGTTGCTTCAATAAGGTCAAAGACATTTCCAAGCAAACTTACTTGGAGTCTTTTACCTGCCATATCACTTTATGGGCTATAATGCTGAACTTATAATCACAGGAGACTTTAATAAACTGATAATGAAGAAGCTTGACATAACTTCATTTGGCTCACTGGTTAAGCAGACTTAAAGAAAGGTAAACTCTTTTAACTCTGTCATTCCCATATTACTAACAGAAGTGAAAGAATTGCACTAAAGAATAATTTTCAGGTATCTGCACTCTACTTGAGTATTTTTCTGACAACTTTTTACTTATACTCTCTACAAATATTTAACACAAATATACTTTGTTACTTTTGAGGTAACGCATTTGAGGTAAGATATTATTTTACATCACTACACACCTTCGCACATCAAGCAATCAATCAATCAACAATTCTATTGGGATATCAACATCGTTGCTTATCACATACAAAGGGAGGAAAGAGGGGAAAAAAAGTATGCCAAATGTATATCTTAAAAAAAACAACAACAGGCAGGTGATTTAAAATGCGATGTTTCTAACGTGTCATATCACGTTAACAATATCACCAACCACACAAACTGTTTGTGTGCAGTTTGTTACACAGTGAGTCTGTGTGCAAATGGCTCAGTAGCTGTATTTAGCAGGGAGAACAAAAACTTCACTCAAAGATGAACACAAATGTAAGACAGACAGGATTTAAACAGGATTTATTTATTTAAAGAAGAGGACTACTCAGTGACATTTGATAAGCTGGGAATTTAAAGCAAACGTATGTCCTCATTTTAATTTAAATTGTACCTGTATATGATATGAAGTTATGTTTTTCATATTGTGAAATGTCCTGCAAAACAAACTAAGTATACTAATTTTGTGTTATTGAAATACTTGGCAGTTTAATGCAGGATAAACAGGTTAGCTTGTTGTACTGTGATGAAACACTGTTTTTCACAGGGGAACACTGGCTGTGGTGTTCATGGTCAGTGTTAGGTTACAGCAAGTGTAGCAAAGATGAATTTGCATTTAAGCTGACAATGCTTAAACTCACTCAGTAAAGACAATATAAACAGTGTACTGTATGTGTAAGGGACGGAAAGCCAAGATAACTCATGAAAACTTGGGTTACATGTTGTTGAATTCAGTTGTGCAAATCCACAAACAGCAATAAACCTCGAAGCAGCTCAACACAGGTTAGCTGATAACAGCATGTACACAAAGAAAATCTACTATAGCTTACAATAGAAATTATTGAGTTGTAATTCTTTTCCCCATGTTGAGTCACTGCAACTGATCTTATCGTTCCCCCACCTGCTAAATTTCAAGTTAACTCCTGACTGTACTAATTTTTCTGTTTAGGTGTGGATGCAAAGTCAAAAAAGTTGGTATTCCCATATACCACTATTATATCACTGTAGAAAGAGGTTCATTTAGCTTTGCACAAAACAGTCGTGCTTGGAAAGGTCCTTCAAAGACCTACTTTTCTTACTTTGGATATATATTTAGGAGCTTGTACTTTTTCACTCGAGTAAAGAAGTTGAATCAGTACTTTAACTTTTACTGGAGTATTTTTTACTAAAAAGTATTTGTACATCTACCTAAGTAAAGTAAATGGTTCTTCTCACTTGAAAACCCATTTAAGCCAGCCAGCTAGCTGGCTAGCTTCGCTGACTCACACGGCTGTACTTTTGCCACCTCTGACCACTGATTCAGTTATTGGTAAAATTTACAAAAAAACAAGTCCCATCCAATAAAACAGAATTAGTATTTAAAATCAACATAATATTTTGATTTTGATGCAGATCATTAATTAATGCCATTGCTAATGGAGTTTTATCCTGATGTCCTTCAGTTGGAGAACAGGAGTCCATCCAAGTTTTACGGTGGGCTTACCAACAGTGTCTCTGAAGAGCAGAATCCCACAGCAGCTGGTGAATCAACAACAATCCATCATATCCTTTTCCCTTCTACAGCCAATTGTCAAAAATAAACTCTTTTTTTACATAAATACAGTATTTACACACATTTGATTAATGAAAAATTGGTATTTCATTGGAATTCACTTTAATTTTACTCAACTAGCTGCCTCAGCATACTGGTGTAGACAACAGCTGGCTGTCTTCTGCTTATTAACTGGAATCACCTCTTTGTTCAGTATTGTTTCCATGGTATCTTACTATTTTTCATTTGTTCTGTAGAAAATATTAATTGTTTGTAAATCTTGTTACATACATTTGCAAGCACATTTTACACAAGGACTACCAACTGAGGTAGCAGGGGTAAACACAGATCCAGGGCTTCATCCCCACAAGAGCATCGCATCTTAATTATAAAACAACCTTTAAGGTTAATTCCTGCGTTTGTATGTACAAATCTTCTATTCTGGATTAGATTCAGTCAAACTGTAAGTCACAGGGCTGAAGGTAATGAAGACTCAGCTTCTGTCATTTTTGCTACAGTACTGATCCTTCATTAAAATAACGAGGCCTTGAGATGATGTCACATTTTTTCTGGTGAATAAAAGTTTATGAGTGGGGATGTGCACTTCCCACCTTCCACTTCCTTATGACGATGACACTCAGACTAAACTAAATCTAACAGTCATCTAACACTGTCATCCACATTTATACACTGATGCATCTTTTCACCCAATTATAAGCCCAACATGGGCCAAAAACCAACGTGTTCATGCACACATTATAGCAGCGTAACAAATAACAGAGAACATGGAAACTTAGGGAACGAATCCAACCCCACAAAAGTCTTCCATTGATTGGATTTTTATAGACATCATATAAGACTTGTTCTGGTGAAGATCAAAGCAGGTGCACTGGCACGACAGTCACACATCCAGCATCGCAGAGCTTCTTCGACAGTGTCATATTCTTCTTGACTCTAATGCTGATGTCAGCATTATCAAATTCCTTATTCAGTCTGTAATTCTCAAACAACAGTTTGGCACGATAATATCCTGCTCAATAAAGGCTGCTCTCATTCAAATGACATAAGGTTTGCAGGTATCTGTTGAGAGAACAGAGCAGATATTTAGCACAAGTAATGGAAAAAATTACAACAAGCAACTAGTAGGTTGAATAAGAGGGAATGTGGTATATGATGAAGAATTTCTAGACTGTGTACCCAGACAGTCCTTTAATGTTTAGTGTCTTCTCCTGTGATTGGTCACTTTCAACTGTCAACAGTAAGGAAGATCCATCTCTACAATGCGGTTCACAAAATAGCCAAAATGTCTCATATGATGCTATTTTCTGAGTCCTTGATAATCCTAATGGCCGACAACTAACTTGTGAAAGTTGCTAGCACTGACGTTAACTAACTTGAATTGAAGCATTGAATTTACATTCTTTTCATAGCAACTCTAAATAACTGTATGCATCACATATACCACTCTGTAATACAAGTTAGTTTAGAGAAACAGCACTGCAAATATGTAGATGCTCCTCAGTTTACCTTGACTCACTAAAATAATTTTTTTTAAATAATTTGGCAAAACTAGGAATGCACAGTAAGTGACAGGCTGGAGACCAGAAGTGCTGAAGGTGACCAGCTAAAGGACTGAATACAAACATTTCTGTGCATCTATATGTGCAAACGTGTGTTTTTTGCTTACACTTTGAAACTAACAAACACCACATTCCTATTTGTATAGCTGTTTCAGTTCCTTTTTTTTGATTCACTAAACACAAAACAACATCATCTGTCTGATGATTCTATAAAAGATTAAGAATGAGGAACGAGGCCATGGTCCTCAGCTGGAAAAGGGCGGAGTGCACAGTACTCATTAGGGACAAGCTGCTGCCCCAAGTGGAGGAGTCTTTGAGATGTTGTTCATGAGTGAGGGAAGCAGAATATTGACACACAGATTGGGACTGTGACTTCAGTGAGGCAGATCCTGTACCAGTCTGTTGTGGCGAAGAGAATGATGACTAGGGATTGATAAGAATTTAGCAATTCCAATTACATTATTGATATCACTCTTGGCTCCACTTTGATTCATGAAAATTAATTACATGCTGCATGGTCAAATGTTTGTGCATGTTGGAGGCATTTCTTCTCTTTGTTGTGATGAGTGTTGGGGTCATTACTCAAAATTAATCATTGCACATATTACACAGAACAATTTTTCTTAAAATTAATACAGTAAGTTACTTAATTAACCCAGAAGACAGACTTTGGTTATACTACTTGTTATGTTACTTTCATTTTACTCTGTAAAATGATCTGAAACACACAGTCTCATAATTACTATTTAACAATATAAACCTACAAGCTACAGCCCCCACACACCAGGACAAATCAGAGATGGAAACCAGCACAAAGAGACTTTAAAGCACAGGTGTTGAACTCCAGACCTCGAGGGCTGCTGTGCTGCTTGTTTTCCAACTAACCTGCCCTTGTAGCTTCTTATTGGCAAAGCACACCTGATCCAGGTAATCAGCAGCAGGTAGGGCAGGGATATCTCAAAAGCAAGCAGGATGCTGGCCATCGAGGACTGGAGTTTGACACTCCTGCTTTAAAGCAACTGCCACAGTGATTCTACTTTAGAAACTTGAACCGGTAGAAACAGAGCCTGCAGCCTGACTGCTCATCAGTTTGTTACCTGTTGAAGTTCAGCAGCAGCTCACTTTATCATGGTGCTGGGCTGGAGTGAGCATTTACTCAGCTTTAATATCACTCTAGATTTTTGGCTAGCTTAATGTTAGCATGCTTCCTTTGCAGGTGCTTGCAAAGTTCCAAAATTGTGTTAACAGTATAATGCAGTTGTTTCTGTCCTTGAAAAGTCTCCACTTTACCATCGCGCTTTCATCCTTTTGTGCAATAAAAATAAAAGTAATGTCCATATCCACGATGGAGACTGCGCCACTATTTTTCTCCTCTGACACACGAACTGAAATCAGCTGATTGATCCCTAGCAAAGCTGTAGTTTTGTTTATTTATTATGTCCCTACCTTCACTTATGGTCATGAGCTTTAGGTAGTGACTGAAAGAATAAGCTAGCAGATGCTAGTGGTTTAAGCAAACCTTCTCTAAAGGTTGACTGGCCTCTCAGAGACAGGATGAGGAGTTCAGTCATTTAAGAGTGGTTCAGAGTAGAGCTGCTACTCCTCAAAAATAAACAGGACCTAGTTGAGCTCAACCAGTGCTGCAAATACAACACAAGAAGGAATACTGCTTTAATAAAATAAAATGAAATTTGTTTAAATCACGTTTTAATGAAAAAGGACCGTTTAATCTGACCAAACCAGACGAGCGAGCCAAACGATATGTTGTGTGTGCTTAGCTTACCTGAGGTCTACTTTTTCTACAAGCCTCCTCTAGGTTTTTGTGCCAGATGATTGCTGAAAACCTGGACCCCGTCTGGAACTTGTAAACATTGCCTGTAAAGTGACATAAATGGTCTTCATGTGAGTATCTAAAATAGTCACATGAATAAAGACAAAAAAGACAAATAAAATAGGCAAGTTTTGCTGATGGTGGGAGGCTGACCTTTTTCTGGGTCACTGAGCTGGAAGATGTTGGGTCGGGCTGGGTCATCTGGCAGTACCACCATCCAGCCAGTCACACAAACTTTTTTACAAGGCCTTGACTTGTACTGTGGCAAACACAGAGCATAAAATGAATTTATCCACTTGCCCTCACTGTACAATTCTGCACTTATCAGGGGAAAACCTTCACCTTAAATACAACTTTATGTGGCTGTGCAATACACACTTAAAGCCAAAATGTGGACATAGTTTCTCTGAAAGTGTCAAGACATTAGCAGCAGATCTTTATGTGTAGTAGTGTAGTGTGTAGTTTCCAAATGCCCCGCCATATCTTGGACAATTGTCCAATTGTCATCACTGTTCACTAAAGCTTGCCACAAGAAATTTTGACCAGTTGTCCAGTACTAACCATTTGGGTTAGATCAAAGTTCCTTACAACTTTACAGCAGAGCACAAGCTTAGTGTGTTCTAGACTAGAAAAAGACAAAAATGTGATGTGGAGAGATGAGTTCTAACATTGAGAGTTTTGCGACACGGATTCAACACGTTCCTTTCCATCATTTTTCAAATGTGTTGTTCAAAATGAGGAGAGGCTTTAGGAAAAATAAACTTCTCATTTTCAGCATTTGATGCATGACGACCAATTCATTCATTTCTTCTATGAACAGGAAAGAAAACATAATAGAATAAAGAGGCACCACTGTGCAAATTTGTAACGGAAAGCCTTATCTGTTTTCATAGGAATTAAGTAACCTGTGACTACCTCTATAAAAGAATAGGAAAGACATCAGCAATTAATCTAGGAAGTGTAATAAGAACATTTCCAAACAATTTAAAGCCCATAATTCTAAAGCAATAAGGTGGAAAGCACCTCACACATTTGTTAATCTTTCCAGGAATGGACATTGCAGCAAAATTGCCTCAAGGTCCTGCTGTACAATGGAGTATATCTAAGAATATAACCAAGCTGTTATCAAGTTTTTTTTATTAACTCTATATTCTTGTTCAAGCTATCTTCAAGTGGAGCTATGAAGATTTTCAAGGTTTATGGTGGGAGCATTTAAAATTTTTAGCTTTTTACATCACTATATTATCCCATTCTCTCCTGCATGAGCAGATATTAAAAAAATATATAATAATTGGAACACAAATATTTTTCTGCAAACATCACATAAAATAAAATATGTCCTCAGGTACATCTGTGATCATTTTCACATCATATGACTGTAGAAATCTGAAATTATTACATCCAGTAGTCACAAAAATTTCCCTATTCACTGCTGCAGATATTGAAAATTAATAAAAAATTACAATAAACTTGGTTTGCGCAAACTCTTTATAACATTATTTTCTAATTTTAAATATTTGATATGTTTCCTATGCTCTGTTCTGAATAAAAGATGGGTTAATTAGTTAGTTTGGAAAATAATCACATTCTGTTTCTGATGACATTTTACACAGCACCCCGGGGAGTCAGACTTCCTTGTATTTTTTTAAAAGTGGTCTTGAGCAACAGTTCTCCAGGTTTTCTGAAGGCATTTCAAGATTGTTCGTTAGGCATTGGCTGCTTTTTTACTCATTTAAAGACCAGTCCTTACTACCTGACCATTTTCAGTGGAATGATTTTTTTGTTTAATAACCCACTTACACAATCATTCGAACATAAAAACTTTGTTATTTTGTTACTAGATGGCTGTCACAAAAACACATCATTTGATCACATTGTGTTAGCTGAATCTACTAAAGTGCCACAAATAACACAGTTTGACAGGCATAGAAGCATACTTTTTCTTCAACAAGTTGCTTTTCAAAGAGCTGTTACTGAAAACTTGGCATTTGTCAGCTCAATGCAGTGTGTATTTCCAGACATGTGAAGCACAAATGAAGAAGTGACAGTTATAAAAAAACAAAAAAAACAAAAACCCTACACCACATGAACAGTGTCTGAAAGTCAAGTTCTTAAGAAATAAAAATAGTGCATCTAATTGTGAAGATCATGACAATGATACCAAACACACTGCCAATGCACTGAAAGCATACCCGGAAAGAAAAACACACAATAGAACACTAACAGAGAGCCAAACAAAAGGGCCGCCATCGTCTAGTAGTCACACTAATAATTATAATAACAATAATAATATATTTTCAGTAATAAGATCAAATTTGGAGCCTCTGTTCTAAAGAGTTTCATGTTTGTTTCACTTGCCATGATCTAGTACAACCAAATTAAGGACAAGGTTAATGTCAAATAATTCCTAATGCTTTTATTATTATTTTATCATTGTCACACTACCTGCTTTTGTCCCAAACGCCAACTAAAATGACAAAATGATATATTGGGGCCCTAAGAAAGCATTCCATAAAAGCAGAGTATAGGCAGTTTTATTTTATGCATTTTTTTTATTTTACTTTGAGCTTTGACTGTACTTGAGATAATTTAGTTAGTTATGCATTTAAGAAAATGTTTTCTTTAAAAACATAAAATTTTATATGGGTTAAATACAATCAAAACATTTTTTGACAGATGTTGTATGCAGTTAAACTTAAAACCTTGCAATTTCTGAAATGCAAACCAATGAGCAGTTCAGACCTGTGTTTTTTCTATTTTGAATATTTATTAGTCTTCATTAATAAGACAAAAGCATTTCTTATCCAATTACTTGATTAATCAACATAATACTCAATAACTAGGAATTGCTAATTGCAGCCCTAATTAGGTGTATTTAGTTTTTCACACACTCCTTCATTTTTCAGTTGTCTCGTTTTGTTTTTCATTTGAGCTTTTATTTAAATAAAGTTTAAACACAGTAAAGAACAGACTTTTTTGTAATTATGTGCTCATACATAAAACCTTACAACTGGAAGAGGGGGTATTTTCTTTTTCACATGACTTTAGGTGTAGACTCATGTTTCCAAGGCATCACACTTACATGCTTCCTCTCAGAGTCCCTCAGTGCTTTCGCTCCATAGAACGTCAGTGTTGATCCAGACAAAATGATCCAAAATCTGGTCCACGAGGACAACTGTTAGAGAGAAATATATAGAGAGGCTGAAAACAGCTCACTGTCAGCTCACAGTTTTTTTTAAAGTTGCTGATATTCAGTACTAGACTGAATGAAAAATAACTCACTTAAACAACAATGAAAGTTCATGTCAATGGAAAATTGTACTTAGTAGTCAGTATAATCTTTTAATGATATAAGTTTGCATATGGTAGAATACTGCATGTAATCATTTGTGTTTAGAAGTATATAGTTGGTGGCATATTGAAAGAATGTCTCATCCTAGGAGGTCTGTAACATTCCAGGGTGTTCTGGCGTTCACCCCCACATCCTAGGAGCATGGGAGAGGTCGTACCTTGTCTTATTCTTTTACGGTAGGATTAACGTAGCTATGTCAGTTTTAGTCTAAGTGTTTTTTTACATATAGATGAACTGTTGGATTTTCCAGACCAGCAGGTTAAGGGAAGTCGTTTATGGGGCCACACTCTGACCCCACACACACACACACACACACACACACACACACACACACACACACACACACACACACACACACGTATACCTCCACATTCCAATGTAAGGAACAAACGCTCACTGAAGCATATAAATAAAGACCAGGGCAGTCCTCAGTGCGAGTCTCAGTTCTGGAGGCTGCCCTTGCTAGCAAGAAGTTCTGTGTGTTTCTCTTCTCTGAGTCTCTACTGAAGAAGTGTTTTAGAGTATATCTCTTAACAGTTCACCATACCTTGGGCTTTCGTCCCTCCTTCAGCAGTGTTTTCCTTCGCAGTGGTCCTTCAATGGTCACTCTACCAGCTTCACTGCATCCATAGCAGGAGTTGGTAGCAGAGTAGCTAAGGATGTTGGGTAGTAAAGAACATTTAACACTGTAAGCAACTAAAACAGTATTCAGAGCTCAGTGAGTGCAGTTAAAGCTACCTTTAAGAGACTCTTTAAACAAAAGGAACATCCATAATTGTTTCTAAAAATAGCTGCTGGCAAACCATGAACGTCACTGTGTGGTGTTTTCCTACTTAATTTGGTAAACGGACACTTTAGAGACTTAAACAATGACCATATCACAAAATACAGTCAGTGTTTCTATAACTAGAAAATCTCTTTTTAATTAAGTGGAAAGCAAAGCAACATAATTCTAACATCCAAGCAGTCAGGAAATGAAGGGAGTTAAAACATCAAACATGTGTGTCAAATACAAATAATGACTTCATTCTCTTTTAAGACTGTAATACTAATTTCTTACTTTGTTGATTCACTGTACCTGTAAACATAGCTTCGGCTCCGGGGAGAGTTGCGAAGAGGGACCCTCCAGTTCGGGCCCAGTGTTGCATACATGCGGCCCCTGTTTGTCATAAATTATCATAGTCAGCCTTCGTGGTTGGATAGGTCAGTGCTCAACATCATCGAACCCGAAGTGTAAACCAAAGTCAACACTTTACAGTAATATATGACTAAACATGTCATATTGTCCACTCCCAGCCTCTACACAGAAAATAATCTACCTCATTTGCAAAATTGCATTTCCTCTTTTTGGAATATCTGTTAACTACAGAGAACTGCTGTTCTAATAACTTTAAGCCTCATTGAAAATTTTAAAATGAATTTATCATAGCTTCAGTATAAGGACAGCGGGGTGATAAATTCTAAAGGGACTGACCAAAATACTGTTGATAATAGTCTTTTCATCTCATTGTACTACAACCTATTAGTGGTTCTAAAACAAAGTTCTTTTTCCCCGTTAATGTGAAAATTTGTGGGGGGAAAAAACTGTCATTTAAAAAAAATTCCTATTTCAAAATTGTTACAATTATAATTGTCTCTCACCTCTCCACTGCAGGTGATAGCTCCTCCCAAAAGGAACTTTCACTACTGCCTATCATAGGAAAAAAGAAAAACAAATGTAAAAGTCTAAAGATTTGGTTTTGCTAATAAATTGAATACTTGGGAATATTTTCATCACACATACCTAATGACAGGCCATTGGACACAGATGTACTGTGCGGATCATTTCTGACTGGGCTCTGAGATTCTAAGAAGCTGTCATCTAGCAGGTGTCGTGTTTTCTCTATAGGAAATGTGGCACTCCTGCTTTCTGACATGCCATACTGACACATCACACTGTGGACAGAGATCAACCATCAGACAATCAATGAAACAGAGATGCTGGTTGTACATTTTATGTGTCATGTCATGGCTCAGGTAAAGAAATCCTGAACACTGATTGTAGGTAACAGAAGCATTTCATGGCCTTGAAGTTCACTTTGAATCTATCATCCTTTTTTCTGCTTGTTCTATTCTTGTTCTATAACTGTGAACAAGCATAAAAGACAATATTATTTTCTGGACAAGAATTCATTCATTTAACACGGGGGTGTCGAACTCCAGGCCTCAATGGCTGGTGTCCTGCAGGTTTTAGATCTCACCCTGGGTCGACACACCTGAATCAAATGATTAGTTCATTACCAGGCCTCTGGAGAACTTCAAGAAATCTTGATGAGGTAATTTAACCATTTAAATCAGCTGTGTTGAATCAAGGACACATCTAAAACCTGCAGGACACCGGTCCTCAAGGCCTGGAGTTCGACAAGTGTGCCTAACATGTTGCATGTGTTTTCTTTCTTTTGTTCCCATCTTTCTACCATTTTATCGCGCTCTGTTGGAAACGGCCAACATTACATTAGTCCTCTATTTTTAAATAATATTTTGAATGCATGTAAAGTCTATGATATTTGTCAAATATAAACCAATATTCCATAACCAACACACCATACTACTAATTACAAATAACATGAATGCATCTCAAATGGTTTAAACAGTTTATAGAAAGACAGTAAGTCTTCATTTAAGGCAGGTTATTTAATGTCCTTAATGGCTTCCTGTTGGGTAACTCTCATTTGTTTGTCACCCCTTCATATGGAAAGAGCAGCATGGGAATTCCAAACACCAGTTAGGCAATGACAACCTTACAGAGTTATTATATTACACAGATTTTTTTTTCCAAGTCAGATTCGTTTATAACTCATTACTCTGCTTTTGTTGAGGACAATACTGATGTGTACAAAACGATCAAACAGCTGGAGAATACAGATACAGAAACAATGGGCAACCATGGATCAGTCATTGTACACTGCAGACCATGAATTGGACTATGGGACTACCTACACCCCCATAACAGTGCACTGTCCATATTACAACCATTCCTTTCCATACCAGTCAATGAAAGCTTTTTGGAAACATTTTGGATTTATACATTATAGGCCAAGAATGACTTGGATTTTACTGCTTTTAAAAAAGCATTAGTTTGTCCTTCTATGAGCACTCATATTATTTGTATTCAGTACACTGTATTTTTCTGTGTTGCTTTCAGTGAAGTCTGTTTAATTCCCTAATAAAGGCTTGTGCTCCAAAATGTTAAACAAGAACATGCCATGAGGATGAATTATTTTAATAATATTGTTTTAATATTATTACTACTATTAAAATTGGTAATAGCTTGTTCTGCTTACTTGTTTCCTAGACTGTGACTCTTCCTGTGGTGAGAGGGAGGGGGGGTGGGAATATGAACCCCCACAGACGCATCAGGGCAAGTAGGTCGTCGGTTATACCTCATAGAGGCTGATACCTCACACAGACCTGAAACATAAAAGGTCATTAATAGTACTTATGTGCAATTTACTTATGTGCAACTCTTTTAAATTGACTTGTAGTAGGCTACTTTGGTTACTTGAAACTCATGTGTCTTATTTAATCCCATTCACATTTATTATTTCACAATGATTTTCTTCTGACAGCGCAAAAAAAGGGTTCATGATAAATTGGTTACTGTATATCTGAATTTCTTTCTTTCACATCTTCAAAGTAGCAAACAAAAGCAGCAGTGGAACAAGTGCGAGTCCTTTATTTGCCTGGTATTGAGACTTTCAGGTTATGTGCCGCTTATTGGTTACTAGTCTGTGTGAGACCTTAAATAATATATTAAGGCACAAAGAACACTTCTGATATTAGAAACTAGATCAATTATTAACAATGCAGAGAATTAAGGCTTATGGAGCATTAAAGCAGGATTTTGTGAAATCACTGGCCAAAAATCAACAAAACCCATAATCATATTGTAATTCAATTAGTGTGTGAAACAAATTCACTAAAATAAAATATAGTTTATGACAGAGGACCTCTGGCCGATCACAAATCTTTTCAGACTTGAATTTAAACAGGGTTTACATTTAATGGGATGCTACAAATGAAACACATACATGCATATGCTTATTCTCATTTCAAAGGGCTTAGAAGTAAGAGTGCATTCCTTATAAATGCACATAAAAAGGTACCAAGGGCTTTCACTGGCCTGCTGGCCACACTCTGAGACCTCAGGGTGTATTAAAAAAACAACTCAACACCACAGCCACTAGAGGGCACTGGTAAGGTGCAAACTGACCACATAAAAGCCTTTGTTAACATAATTAATCAGTGCAGTCATCCCGTGTAAGTGCCTACATAAATTTATCATCAGTCCAGTCACAGTTTCTGGCAGCACTGCTGATGGACTAGTAAATTGATCCACTGTTCCTATGTGCTTTCTGCGCCAGTGGAACCTCTGACTCACTGTGCCTTCCCTCTCACTGGAAACCCACTGGGGGCCAGTCATTTTGACCATTTGGGACCCATAAGGCCAGTCTGTGTTCAGCATGTTCAGCTTTGAACACTTTAGATTTGCATGAAGTTTTTTTTTTTTAAAGATTTTTTAGTATAGCAGGATCTTTTGATCTCATATGGAGCATACAGAGCTGAACAAAAGACATACAAGCAGCTGTATATGATTGTGTCTATTGGTGGGGTTGTTGGGAAAGCAGATGCATTCCCAGTCATGATGTAATGTGGAATTTGTTGAAATCCGAATCGTTCTACCAGCAGGAGGAATAGATTTAGAGCTCTATTAGCAATCAGTATTGCAGTGCAGTAAAGGTAAATTGAAGGAATATAACACACATTAAGGCAGTTTCTTTTCCCAAAACTGGGAATAAAGTGATTTTTCTAGGAAAGAACGTTCTTAATATGGCTTAATTATCAGCTGACAAAAGCTCCTGCTGGTTTGGATTATTGTTGCTTGCTCTGGAAACATTCACACTCAGCAGAATAAGTCTAATGAAAACTCTAATTTTCATTTCTTTAATTGCCAAAAGTATTTTCTTTAATTTACCACATGATTGTAACTATTCTAAGTGAGAGTGGTTTTATTGGCGGTTAGTTTCATCAGCAAGAGGTGGGAATCATTGTGTGTTTTTCAGCCTTTTTTAAGAAATAAAACATTATCCATTGCCTCCCATATCTCACCAAAGAACAACAGTTAAGCCAAAATGATATGCTGACAAGAGTCCTTAATATATGACTGCAGCATTTCTTCATAATAAGAGTAGAATGATGTGGAGGAAAAAAAGAAAAACTGAGACACACTGTGCTGAAAAGTGCATTTTCAGAATGCGCTAGAAAATGTTGGATCTGTTTTTAGGTTATTATGAGACAGGTTAACTGGTTTAGCTCACTTTTAGATCAAATTAGATTGAGAGTGACTCAAACTAAAATGACTTTTACAATATTGAGAAGCACAAAAACACACAAAAATCAAATCTACTCTTGTTTGCTGCTTTTGTCTTTAAATAGCATTGTTTCTTGATATAAGCAGTTTTGAAGGTACTTAGCAAACATATTGTTTTAGTGCTTTTTGCCTGTTTTCGTAATCTCAGAGTAACTCCATGATGTTGAGATAAGGGTTCTGCTGCTGGAGGACTGCCTCTTCTTGTTGTTACTGAAGTTAATACATGCTGCTTATACTCTGTCTGTATGCTGTAAAGATTAAAAGATATTAGTTTTGTGTGATGAAAAGATTATAATTTAAATTAAAACCAGTCCTTTAGTTTTTCTCAGACAGCCAACGGGAGAAGCAATTCATACAAAGCAGGCCTGGCAGGTTGGCCGCAGCAGTAAAATTCTGCTGTTACCTTACAACAGTTCTTTGAACAGTCATTCCCAGTGATTGTGTGGCAAGCACACATACAGGCTTGTTTAGCTTTTTGATCTGCTGCTCAGACATTACAAAACAGATTGGATGAAATCAACCACAGTGAGGAGTCTCTGCCACGAAGAATTCAGTCACAGGCTTACAAGGACAATTATTAAAATGAGAATGGAAAATTGTAAGGGTGCTAACGTCACACAGAGCAGCAACATTTAGACGGTTTCACCTTGTCAGACACAGTGATGGTGAAACTGATCAGTTCAGTCCACCACATTTTCTCAGTCTTACACAAAGAGAGTGAGCAAACCAAATTCTTCTGTTTGGCATTGTGTGAAGTGCATGAGACTTGTTTATACTGACTGAGCCAACAAGACAGTGGACACAGCCAGAACACCCCTTTTCTGCCATGTTATGTAACTGAAAATCTTCATCAAAGCAACAAGAGGAGAGTACCATTAGCTGCTATCATGCACTTACAGTATGAGACAGCCTGCTGACAGAAAATCAGGTAATCCCTTAGTTAGCCAAAACATTGTGTTCACCCCTATATTAGTTTTCTGTTGTTGTTTTTTTAAACTGAAACCACGCCTCCAAAATCTGGATGTCTACAACATCTTTTCCACTGGTGCCTAATCTAAAACTGCTTTAACAAAAAGGTTGCTACTATGTTACTCTAGCACTGCACAATTAAATTGCAGGTTCTAGTTGCTCTTATCTACTTAGCCAGCTGGATGAGAGCAGAGCATTGTAATTCAGGAGAATGCCCAGATGCCTCAGTCCCCAGCTCCTCCAGTCTACATGTCAAAGTATCTTTGGGAAAGATACTGAGCCCTGAGATGCCCCATATATTAATTGGAGAGGGAGTGTTTCTGCGAATGTTGTCGTCAGAATGAAGCGCTTACGCTTCAATGAAGTCTCAACTAGAGTAAAAAAAGCACTAAAGAAGTACCAGTGAGTCTTGGATATCACATGAGCTTTACACCATTTCTCTTACATCCAACATGCTTACTTGGAGATTTATTTTCATTATATTCACCTGCCCAGAATTTGCAAATTAAAATGAACTAGTAGTTAAATCTGATACAAAATACGTTTTTGCATATGAGATAAGTGCCACTGTGCATGGTTCCTGATAAATAAAAACTAAATAAAAAGCAAAAGATCTGAGTTTCTCATGCTTCTGACTCCGTCACAATATAATTAGTGCTATTCACTTTATATGAGGTTGATTAGAATGTTTTGCCTCATCAAAGCATTTTTTAAAATTAAAACACATTACTCCAAAGCAGAGAACTTTGCATCTTTAAGTTGGCAGATTGTCTACATTAGATACCCTTTCTGACGCAACTCCAAAACTATATGTGTCTTTGCTAGGGATCAAACAAAGATCTTTTACTTGTTAAGTAGACATGTAAACTACTACACTATGGAGCCGCCTTGAAAGAAAAACACCTATACACACAAATTTGTCCAAAGAGAGATGTCAGGTTTATTGGTGATTCTAAACAGACTGTGGATATACTTAAAGTATATAAAATACCTGTTTCCCATTCAATGAAAACAATAAGGGGGGTCATTTACATTTTGAGAAAAAAACATGCGGTCACACGAGGTCTCCATGCAGGTGAAACAAGCCATCCTTGAGCTGCAAATGTTTTTTGTTGAGGGTTGGGGGTGGGGAGAACATCCAAGAAATTGCTACATTAGGAATAGCAGACAGAAGAAAATAGTGGTGGATGATCACAGAATCATTACCATGGTGAAGAGAAACCCTTCACAACAGCCAATTAAGGGAACAACACTCTCCAGGAGGTAGGCGTATCTGTCCGGCAATTTGACTGATGAGTTTTGTTTTAGTGGTTACCAGGAGTCTTTCCTTTAATCTGATATAACACCTTTGGGATGATATAAATCCAGGCCTTCTCATTCAACAGCATTGTCTGACCTGCACTTCCAGAAGAATCCTAAAAAAAGTCTATAAAGACATTCCTAAACCTTGTGAAAAGCATTCCCACAAGAGTTGAAGCTGTTGTTATTGCTGCAAACAGTGGGACGACACCATATTAAAGGCTATGTATGCTTTAATATGGTGTCGGCCACATACCATATGGGATGCCACTCAAATTCATATGTGTGTTTGGCAATTTAGTTTATGTTTAATAACTGAATTTCATTACATTTGTGTGTGTTTTATTGTTTGTTTGTTTGTTTCTATTTCAATCAAGCTAGCTAGCTAAACAGATTAGACTCTTAGAAAGCACTTAGAACAATGTGCTTGTGCGAATTGGTGTGAATGGGTGAATGCACAAGTTGTGTAAAACACTTTGAGTGCTCAGAAGAGTAGAAAAGTGCTATATAAGAACCAGTATCATATAGTATTTACAAGGCAACGGGTGGGAAATAACATACAATTTTTTAGGTATCTGTAGTTCAATTGAGTCTGGCTGTATGATGCTGACATTACTTCCTGGTAGAGATGGGTAGAAAATAACCCTGAATGTAGTCTTCATCATGCTACACTAATAAATGAACACCATCACTTAAATGGTAAATGTTTCTATCAGTGCAGTGCACCAAAGCACAGCATGTGACATTATGAAGTAAATGTTGGTTACACCCGCATGTAATGACTATAAACTAATACACCATTAGAGTCTAAACCACCAGGTACACGATACTGTAAAAAATGAAGGTTTAATTTACAACGGAAACAGAAAGAGGATGGCTTCTTTGTTCATGTTGTTAGCTACTGATAGCTTTCACTTGGTTACTGAAATGGTGAAAATATGAACAGTAGGAGTACCTGTGGGAACTACAGTGCTACAGAAAAGCATATGTGTGTGCCTGTGTGTGTGCGTGATCTGTTTCACCACAGGAACAGTTGTGTTTATCTCTGATTATTCTTTTTAACACACCCAATTTTTTTTTCTGTTTTTAGTGTAAAGTAAATGTTCATACTGACGCTAAATGCTAGTGTTCATTTCAATTCAGTTCAATTCAGAATTGAATTATCAGGGCCCAGGTAAATTTACATAGCACCAAAGCAAAACAACTGTCATCAGGGCACTTCACATAGTGTACTTTACATATACTTTTTATGAAAACTCAACGGTCATGAACATGCAGCAGAGTTATTATAGTTTTGTATTTTCTAATTAGGTTTTATTTTTATTTCCTTTTTCCATTTCAGGTTTTTGGATTTTCTTATTTCAGTTTAGTTTTTATTGTTCTAAAATGTTTAGTTTTACTTTAGTTTTCATTCGTTTCACAGTTATATCTTTTAAATTTATTACTGCATGGAGGGCTTGGAAAATTAGCACAGGTATTACAATAAACACACAATAAACGTGTCTATCAATGAGTCATCAGGCAAGTTGCAATTCTTTTTTTAACCAAACTAATAGATACTAAAAACAAAGCAAATTTCCTCCACAAAAATCAGTTCAGTTACTTTAAAAAAAATTTTAAGTCTAGTTTTTATTTTTATTTCAGTTAACTAAAATGTTTTTTCACATTTAGTTGAACTTTTTAGTTCATTTTCAGGTAACTATAATAACCTCGCCTTGCAGACTTGACAGAAAAAGCTAATAATTTTTGTTTTGAGTACAACTTGGTGGAAGTGGTGGATATCTGCAGGGCTTTTTATCAGTGCAGTTCAACCATGTGTGACTTACCTGCCAGGTCTTCTTTAGAAGAAGCAATGCGAGGGGAACTGTTGCCAGGTTCAATCTTTAGAGAAAGCCTGTAACACAAATGTTTCCATTAGATAAAAGAGCTCAGTGCTGTTGTGTTTGTCAGTTAAAAGGTAGTTTCAGATTTTACTAAACACACTAAACATTACGCAACTGAGTAAGGCGATGTCACATCATCTGCTGATGAAGAAAATTCTTTTAATTAGCATTGTGTTACTTCTACATAGAAGCCGTCTCACTCACACTTTCTTTTATATCTCAAGTCTTAGGTCAAGCAGTTACGTCGCCCATAATACTCGCAAAATATCAATCACTTTCTTTGGTCTCTGTTTGCCACATCACCACAAATTTCTTACAGCATATGCAGTTTTACTGGGGCTGAGACAGACAGCATTAAGCAACATTTTTTTAAATGTAAAAATGAGGAAAGATAGATTTACTGCTGCCACTCCTCATTTTTTAACATAGTCTAAACACATACTTAGTCTGGATAGGATTACCTTGGCCAGCAGTAATATTGTTAGGAGTCTTGGACTAGTTTTTGACCTGGATATGTCCTGTGCATATTAAACAAATATGTAGGACTGTCTTTTTTGATAAAGTATATAGTTAAGATTGGATCTGGTGACCCTGAATCCTCCTGAATCCTTATTTATGCTGCTATAGGCCTAGACTGCTGGGGGCGTCCCATGATGCACTGTTTCTTGTTCACTCAGCTTTTTCACTCACTATGTGCTTATAAACAACTCAGTATTTAATCATTAGTTATTATTCATGTCTTTTTAATGAAAAACACAAGCCTTGTAATTAGAGATGGACCGATCCGATATTACGTATCGTATCGGTCCAATACTGACGTAAATTACTGGATCGGATATCGGAGAGAAATAAAAAATGTAATCTGATCCATTAAATATCAAAAAAAGCACCTCACAAAACTTGCAACACGGCGTAACTCAGCTCATAACCGTAGCACTCTGAGCAGTATGCATCACGTGATAGAGCGGCTGTGCGTATTTGTAGCCTCGCTACCAAACTGGTGGCATTTCATCTCCGAGGAAGTTATCCCAGAGAGAAGTAAAGCAAGTGTGTAAGTTCATCTCTGAATGTTTGTAAAGCATTCCCACGTTAAGCTTAACAACCGATATATGGAGCAACTGCCTCTCTCTCCCTCCCTCTCCTGCTGGTACTTCAGTCGTGAAACTGATTAATGATCAGCTGATCGGCTTTTCTGTCGAGTCCGTCTCTCTTCTTTGTTTTTGGCCCACTTTGCACCAGAAAGAGGAAACCAGCGGCTGAACTACAGCAGCACGTTTAACCTTGATAAGCTTTTGTTAGAATTTATTTAATATTACTTTCTAGACCAGGATCCTTTTCTACGTAGCTGACGGCTGGTAACTGTGCAGGGGCGGATCTAGCAAAGTTTAGCCAGGGGGGCCGATAGGGCATTAACAGGGAAAAGGGGGCACAAAGACATACTTTTCTTTCTTATTCTCATTTAAAATGTCTAGCTTTTAATAAATAATTATCTGAATCTTACACCCAAAGTTTTAATCTGATGTAAAATGTATAGAAGTCCATGATTGTATATAGTAACTGTTAAGTTTAATATACCCTAGTAAGCTATACTACTTTTTCCTTTGGAAAGATACCATCTGTGCAGTCTGCAGTTCTGTTGAAGAAAGATGTGGAATCTATTTAATTATTCTTGAAAAATAATTTATTTCTGTGCATTTTTTTTCCCCACACTGCATCAAATTAAAGTTGATTACGTTGATTAAGCATCATGAGGTGGGGGGTGGTTCCCTATTTTTTTTTGCTGGGAGTTTGCAACCCTATTAGTTAGGTTGCTTAATATTTCTGCTAAGTACTCTTTAAAATACCAGAATAGGAAGGATGGAGTAGGTTTAAGATTATTAGATTGATCAGTATTGCTGAACTATGAAATATTTTGGGTGCAGTGTATTTTTTACATACAGGTATAACAGAATAGCTTTAGTGTTGTTGTTTATTTAAACTTGAGTATGAACTTATACAAAATGCAACAAGATATTAAAAAAACAGTTTTATTAATTGAAAAACACATTATATTGGATTCATATCGGTATCGGCCGATATCCAAATTTATGATATCGGTATCGGACATAAAAAAGTGGTATCGTGCCATCTCTACTTGTAATGCCCCAAAAGGTTGAAGTCTTGTCTTTGTCTGCCAGTAACTGAAAGTTTCTTTTTAGACCAGTCTCATTTTGATCTGCCTTTTGCTGCTGGATTTAATATGCAGTATACAATACTATGCAGTATTGTAATTTCTTTGGAAATACGGATTAAAACTTTAATAATAAATTCATGCCATAAAATGCCTTGATAAGATGTAGGGAAGAGGACACAATCAGCCTTAGATTAGCCTCCTCAGAGATTGGACCTTAGTATTATTGAAACAGTTCCATTCAGTCAACATCCAAAGAAGAGGTTTGGAATGTTCTTTAAAAGCCCGGAAAACTATTCCTGAAGACTACTTAAAGAAATTACAAAAAAGATTGCCTTAAAGAGTTAAAGCTGTTTTGAACAATAAAGATGGCAATACCAAATACTGACTTTAAAGTTCATGAGAAATATACAAACTGTTTTTGCGTTATATGCTGCATTTGCATGCATGTTCACATGTTTCCATTAATCAGTGCGCCTACTGAACACTTTCCTAGCATAACAAAGAAATGACTGGTAGATCACTGTATCTTTCACTGTGTCTCGCTACAACTACTAGCAGCAAACCTTTACAACACAACGATTACCAATTATATTATGGAGGCTTTACATTTATTAACTTTTTTGAGAGCCAAGAAAAGACATGTCACGTGTTCCTGCCCAGTTTGCCACTAAATAACCGTCTATGACCTATGAGTCAACTTTATTGAATAAGATGCATCTTCTGTACATGCAAGCTCATCCTACACAGGGTGGTTTTTGGGTGTCTTAGTACTTGTTCAGGAAATCTCACCCAGGTGAATTTGTTTCCATCATGAACATCTTGAGAGTTTAAAAAGCAAGTTACTGGACTTTAAAAAATTTTTGTACATTTTTCACCTTACATTCAAGAGCCTTCTTCAGGTATTTATTTCTGAGTTGTCTCTTAGGTAGTCACTGACCCACTATTAATCACATGCCTCATCAAATGAGCCAAGCTGGAGAAGGCAAGAGATGGGGTACACACAAGGCTAACACAGAGAGACAGAAAACCATTCACATTCAACACGGACAACTATGGGCAATTTATAATCATCAATTAATATAACCACACAAACTGCATGTATTTGGACTATAGGAGGAAGCCAAGAGAACATGCACACCCCAGACAGAAAGGCTCTGGCCAGATGGTGGATTCAAAACCAGGGCTTTCTTGTTTGATGCGTCAGTGCTAACCACTGCCCCACTGTGCTGCACCAGCCCAATCTTGTTAGAAACAAAATTATTATACAAAACCAAAAACTATCATGGTCAAAATAGACCTCCTGATACTAATAGCGGATTTGTCTATTTTGTTTTGCTGAAGTCATTTGTTATAGTTTTCAAGAAACCTCACGTCTCCCAAGCAATCCCAGCTTGTTCTTCTTTGGTGAATCTGTGGCTCTTGGTCTTCTGTTCACCCTACAGATTTCCAATGGGACTGAAGTCAAGTTTTTGTGCACACCAGTCAATAACATTCACTTTGGTGATGGAGTTATTTCTTTAGCAGAAGCGACACATGTTTTGGGTTGTCAACCCAGACCCAGTTTTGCTGCAAATACTTGAGAGTTTCTTTCAGAATTGTCACATAGCCTTCTTTCTTCAAGATTCCTTCCACCTTGACACACTCACCTCTCTATAGTTCTCTCACACATGCACAGTCTGCTAAAACTCAGAACAAAGAGTTGTAGCCATATTCATTAAGAAAAAGATAAACTTCACCATTCAATTTTATTTATATAGCGTTGTTGCTGTCACAACAACAGCCGTCTCAAGGTACTAAGGTACTCATAATAGGGGGAGACTTCACCAGCCATTTAATCCAAAAAAAATTATAGGCTCAGTACAGGACTAGCTCAAAGGAACTGCAGGCTACAGACATTCTTAAACAATGAATTATTCTGGTCTTTGAAATGCTCTGCATTCATATGTCCCTACAGGGACTGTCTATCTTTTCAATAGAACACCACTCACATTCTCACTTAGGCTACTTTTATATTAAAGCAAAAATTTCTGGCACAACTTAACCTACTCCCAAGGTGCGTGAAGAGGATGAAAAAGTCACAATCCAGCAACACTTGAAGGGAAGAGGAGCAACTTTATTGCCTGATGAAGGCCACAAGCCGAAACCCGTCGGTCAGGCAATAAAGTTGTTCCTCTTCCCTACTTTTATATTAAAGACACTCAGATTCATCCTATCACTATCAGTGATCATTCACCAGTGTCTGTCTCTGTGACAAAGAAAAGAGTCACACATATTAAGATGGTCCTTGTTGTCCTAAGACATTTACTGCTTTTTCTCTAATTACACTTAATAGCTTAACTACATTAATAGGCTAGATGCTCCTTAGAGATATTACCTCCATCAGTGCTATCTGGACTCTCACCAGGATTGGTCCATCATTGCTATTATTAACAGCTAACTGAGGCAAGGCTGCATTCAATCTACTTTAAACATACCAAGGTAACATCTTTACTAGAGCAAATCTAATCTTGATGCCAGCTCTATATGGCATTTTTTTGCCTATTTCAAAATTGCCATTTTTCGAATAATTTGCTAACAAAATTGCAGAAGTCAGTTAGCATGTAAAATCTGTCACGTTCCTGTTTCTTTCCTTTAAGGAATATTTCCTAATTGTGACATATAGTCTCCTCAGCTGAACTCAAGCAAATATTCAAAGAATTTGTGACATCACACTTATATTACTGTAATGGCCTGTTTACTGGCTTGAACAAATCATGTCTTTCACATCTCCAAACTATACAAAATGAAATGGCCCGACTATTAACACAAGTTCACATCACTCATTTTATGCTTTTTACATTGGCTCCCCATACATTTTAGGATTAGTTTAAAAATACTAAACGACCAGACTCCTGATTATTTATCAGAGTTTCTAACAAAATAAACAGATACTTGCCATCTTCATTCCCAAGCTCTGAGTTTTTGTTAGTTGTTCCTCATCCACAACTAAAGACTATAAGGGAAAGAGCCTTTCAGTCTGTGGTACCAGGACAGTGGTACAGTCTACCACTACAGCTACATTTAGCTGATTCTGTGGACTCATTTTTAAAATTAGTTAAAATATTTTTTGCTTAAAAAACTTTTTTGTTGATGATTTCATTTTGTACTTACCTGTTTATTTTATTGAATATTTTTATTGCTAATAATTGGCTTCTCATTTTCTTTTTTCTTTTACTGTTTTCTGTTGCACAGTGCTTTGTGACAGTGCTTGAAAAATTTACTGTGTTGGCTCTATCGTCCCAAATGATATCATATTTCATTTCATATTTAAAGCTTATATGACATATCATTTATGTCCAACTTGAAAAATTATGATGACAAAAGTGACCCTAAGAAACCAAGAAACAAGCAGAGCAACCTAGACTCTGTCAGATAAAGCCATCAATGTCTGCTGAATGAAAGGACACACTATTGAAAAAGATCCTTTCCATTTTGCTTCCTGTGTATTGACCGTCCTCAATTTTACACTTACACCCATGCTTCTATGTGCCTGCCATAATCGACTGAAATCAAACAATTGTCAAATAATTAATTTCACAATCCCATGCCATTCACATTGAAAACACTTACTTGAAGTTATCGTCCTCTACAAACTTCTGGAGTTCCTCTATGTAGCGAACTGACAACAGATACTTCTGAACATGCGGCAGGGTCACCAAGTGATCTAATGGAAAAAAGAAAAAGCAAATTACCTTCAACACAACTCTTGGTAGAGAATTAACTTTAAATAAAGTTACTTCTCTTGTCTATGTTCTCCTTCAGTACATCCATGAATTTTCTCAGTGGTCTTTCTCTTTTCCTCTTGACTGGTAGTTCCAGCTTTAGCATCCTTTATCCAATATATCCACTATTCCTCTTCTGCACCACCCAAACAATTTTAAGCCTTAGCTCTCTAACTTTTGGAACGGTCCCGAGTAAGCTGTAGGTCAGAAATTCAGAGTTCCCAGTCAGAAAATGGAAAGCCTCCTTTCCCACTCAGAAACTCAGAGCAGAGTTAACAATCCAACATGGCAGTACTGAACATAAACAGTAGTAAAACTATAAACTATATAACTTTTTCAGTCATACTATTACCTGTATACCTCTCATCCACCCACGTGTAATCTGTCTTTCATTTCTCTTCTCTTATACTTTCACCTCTCTAGGCTCTCTACCATCCATCTGCTCCCTATTCTCACTTTAGATAATAATGTCGTCTGTAAATATCATAGTCAATAGAGACTCCTGCCTGACCTTATCTGCCAACCCGTTCACCACTACTGCAAACAAGAAGGGGCTTAGAGTTGATCCTTAATGCAGTCCACCTTGTTTCCATCAATGACTCCTACTGCACACCTTATCACTGTCTGGCAGTCCTCATACATGTACTGCACCAGCCTTTCTCTAGATCCACAAAGACACAGTGCAACTTCTTTTGATCTTCACTATACTTCTCAACAGTATCAAAACAAACATCACAGTATGAAGCCATACTGCTGCTCACACCTCACACTTCCACCTTCTCAACATAAGCTACAAGTGTCAGAACATTTACATTTCTATCTTTCATCACACTAATCTGCGCACACTCTTTTGAGCTCAATCTGTCTTTCTAACCAACTGTCTGCATTCCATGTAGGTTATCCTTCCCTAGTGTCTAGCTATGCGTGCAACTAATTATAAGCCTTTTCCTTTGCTTTTGCCACCGCTATCTTGGCCTTGCACCTCGACTCCTGGTAGTCCTGTATACTTTCTTCATCACCTTGACAGCAATTTTATCTTGGACTTGCATTTATGCCTGTGTAAATGCACAGCAAAACATAGAAGTAAATTTTTTATCTGGACAACAATATTTTATATAACGCTAGCACTCAATAACGCACAAGGATGACAGCAAAGCAATTACAGAATCAACCCACTGATTTACCATCTATAGAAGACTAGGAACTTATTTTGTCAGTTTAAAATTATCTGAATTATATGTATTAATATAATATTTTTTTTTAATAATTTTTCATCATGTTTATTAAATTTCACCGGTTTAGCACAGTGTGTGAGCAGGTGACCACATGCCACATGGCCAAAGAGCAGGAGTCGGGGTTTGAGTCTGACCCGTGGCCCTTTGCTGCATGTCTTCGCCTCTCACCTCCCTGCTTCCTGTCCTCTTCACTGTTATTATCCAATAAAGGCAAATTTATAAAATTTGAGTCTCTGTTCTTATACTTAAAATTAATTACTCTGCTTAAAATTGCTTACAGTACAATGCCTGTCTTCTTTCCTGTAAAAATACTCATGATTTCAAATCAATTACTTGTAATTACATTTTATTACACAGTAGTTACTTACCCCTAGTAGCTGAGCGTATTATAGTGTTGCCCATTTTTTTGCAGTGACATTTTAAAAATAACATTAAAATGTAGGTACAGCAAGCCAAGCTTATATTTGGGAACAGAAATGATAAAACACAAAAGTGACTTCCCTGAAACAAAAGCTTTACAATGACTCACTCATTTATTCAATGATTCCCCCGCTTAGAGTTACAATTTGAGTAATTCTAACTTTTAGTCACTTGCAGATAGTGAAAGGTAAACATATTTAAACTAATTAAGATCTCCAGATTTTTTTCAATAAAGCATTTAAAAGGCTTCAGAATAGTAATAGAGGATTTATATTTATTGCAGAAATTCACCCCTACTCGCCCCTCCGTCTGGGGCAACATTTCATGCAGGTATCTTGAACATTTTTATTACTCAGCAGCTCCCCACACAAAGCACACTGGAAACACCACATGCTAGCCAAAACAATTAAGGACTTGAATAAACTTAGTTCGACTGGCAGACACTTGAAAATTTTCCTGAACTCGTCAGTGAAAGTAACTTAAGCAAAGCAGAGCAATAAAGGCTCGGGTAACTAAAGCAGAGCCAAGCCATTAGAACTTTATACAAAAACCCAAACTTACATATAAAAGCTAAAAAGACCATATTTCTTTAGCATCCTGCAGTGGTGATCTACTTGGGTTATTATGAACACATACATATTTTGGCTTCATCCATATTAAAGATTTATGACATACAGGGCTGTGAAAAATGTTTAGGTTTTTTCATATTTGTCACATGTTTCAGATCAAACAATTTAAATATTAAACAAAATTAAGCTTTGTAAATACAAAGTGCTGTTTTAAAACTAAATGCTTTTTTTTATTTATTAAGGAATTACATTTTCACAGTACTGTACAACCATAACTCTGATGTCAGAAGATCATCAATATATACATGGTTAGGAAACAGACACTATACTGTTCCTACTGCAACTACTGATGTAATTGTGTCTTACCATAGTTACATGACATCTGCAGGTCTGAAATAACTCTCAGAAGATTGTTCATCTGATTTGTCCTCTGCTCTGTCTCTATGATGCTGTCTGATGCAGGATAAGCCGAGTCAATGTAGATAATGTCCAACAGGTAGATCCCTGTAGAAGGCACAAAAAAGCTAGTTAAACTCTTCTAACAACAGGAATAATGATGGGTTTGAAAGCATACCCAGTGATTTCAACAGAAGAATTTATTACTTCAATGAAAGCTTTAATGTGTGGAAGCATCAGTGTTTTCTGTATTTGGTTCTTTTTAGTCTTTCTCACAATGTCTCATAATGTCAGCGAGAGATATTGTGAGAGCTAGAGGAGCTGCCAGAAGATTTCCCCTGGAAGTCATTAACACAAATGTGTTATATGGAAACACTGATAAACACTGTTAATCTTGTTCACTACAGATTCTAGTGAAAATGGGCATTAGGCTTTTATTGGTCATTGCAATGTTTTTACTCATTTATAAAGGATGTGGACATATTATTTACAACTGGAATACATGAATTATTTTGTGGATTTTGGTTATGAATAGTGGACTTTGGTAGTTGCAAACCTCAGGAGAATAATATAATTACTAAAATTTAAGAAAAACTGTAGTAAAAGCAATTTAAATAATCACATCAGCTCTGTCACAAGTGATCTGGAAAACAGCTGCTGAGTCACCAACTTTCCAACAATTTATTTTAACTTCTCACGTGTTACAAAATAGTGGGGTGGAAACATACCCTGAGCATGAACAGAAACTCCCTTATCCTGCAGTGTACTTTAGAAAAATAACTACGCATACAATAATGTAGAACATTTTCTGCACTTTATATTTAACTTTATATCCACATAATATGATCAAAAAGGTGCCTGATCTAAATTCATTCTGCAATGTCTCCAGACATCCAGAGAAAGTCACAAAAAACTATCTTCAATTAAAGAAGAAGAACAATAACTGCTGGTACAACCTTCATCCGAGAAAAACTGTGTACAAGTGTACACAGAAGTACTGGTGTTGTGTTAAAGTGCCTGCAATATTTGTGCAGCTTTGTGTTTGTATAATGTACAATATGTAATTTGCAGACCAGGGACTAATAGATGGAAACTGTATAAAGATATTGTTCTATAAACAGTGAGATGCTTTTGGTCAAGCGATTATGGTGAAAATATCAAACAAACACATTACCTTTTCAAAGAGGTATATGTTCAGTTATTTAGCTAATACTTCCTTCTGTAGCTGATAAAACCTGAGTTCAAAGACTGTATTAAGGTTACATCCATAGAGCATGCTAAACCACCACGGTAAACAGCAAAAAAACCACGTTTTTATTAAGTAAAAGCAACAGCACAGTGGCATAGTGGTTGGAAATTTACCCCATGTAGATACCTTTCTGTTTCCCTCTCAATTATTATTCAGTGTACACAAAAAAATTTATAAATAGCCATGGCCACATTCCATTCCACTGTAGTGTCCTATACTCATGACCCAAGTGTTCCATACACAGTTACATAAATCAGTGTCAGCTGTTAGGCCACAAATATGGTTTTGTTTTTCCAAACATGCAAGCCATGTACTTTAATTCAGTACAGAAGGAAGTGATAATGTGCTAAACTTGTATGCTAACTGCCAACCATACTAAATACAACAGTACTAAAGAAAGTTCACAGTAACAATTTATTATATGATCCTAATAAATGGTAAACTGGTTGTTGAATAAATTTTAGTGAGTATAGAAATCAGAGGCAAAGTCATCGTCTAGCCCGTCAAATATTAGGAAGATTTGGGGGTTTAAATAGCTTCCTTCAAGTCTTGTATAATTAGGCAACAAACTTAGCACTGGTTTAAAAGACATAAACAAAGAAAACCTTCCTCTACTTATTCAGAAAATTGAGAGCGCCTTACAAAGTTGGGCCAATTTAGGGCTCTCTCTGTTGGGTAAAATGACATATAGGATCATTCATAGGAGGTACTGGACTCCCCATAAGATTGCAAAATTAAAACTGAGGGAATCAGATATGTGCTGGGGTGTGACAAGAGTAGAGACACACTAATACACATGCTATACGAATACCAAAAGAAATAGAATCTATGGAAAAATAATTATTGTTTCTCACTGAAATACTCGGAATACAGCCATTACAGATCCCAGTACTCTAGATATTAGGTATAGTAACAGACGACCTGAAGTTACTATTCCTTCCACCCCTGAAGTTATCGTAACTGATAGTCACATAATATCCCATAAAGTGATACAGGATATGATGTGATGCTGCTGAAAGAAAGGGGCGTTGCTGGCATGTGATGCCATGAAATGTTGATGCCTACTTTGTATATGAAAATATATAAATATACATAAATGTACCTTTTTTTTCCTTCTGTTATCAGCTCGTTGTTAGTTGAGTGGTTTGTAGTTTTTTTCCTTTTTTTGTGTGCATCTATGTAAATATTGTTGCTATTACATGTCACCATCTTCTCAACTCCACATTTGCTCAACTAGTCTACATGTGGTTACGGGACTTGGAGAAGGTATTCAGCTGCATCCCTTTGTCCTGTAGGGGTACTTTCAGAGTGTAGGGTAGTGGGCCTGTTGTTGCAGGCTACTAAAATGGATGAGGAAGAACTATTACTAACAATTACACACCAAGTTGACAAGATGTGTGCACATGGAAGAGGATCATGGAATCTACTGGAAATACTGAGTAACACCTCAGGCAGTGTTTTAGCATTTTATCTCCTCATGTAATGACGAAAGAAATTAATAGAATGAAGCCTCAGTACTGGCTCTGAATCCTTTGCAGCTCATATCAGTGTTGGATGGAACAATCAAAAGTAGTAACTTCTTCAAGGACACGAAGAAGACAAATACAAGTCCAAACAAGAATATAATGGGTTAAAAACAATTCTCTGGGTTTCTATTTTTCTTAGTGCTACAGCCTAACCCCACTGAGATGCACTGGCTCTACATGATATCAGCTGTTCTGACAGTTCAACTGTTAATATTACAGCTGCACAAAACAACCAAAACGATTAACAAATATTTGCCTATGATGTCATACTGATAGTAGAGTTTAATGCGTTTCAGCTGTGCTCAGTCTAAAAAAGCTGTGCAGCCTTGTTTCCTGTCTCACAGCAAAGCCTAGTCAAAGCATCCAGCACTCATTGGCGAATTCAAACACATTGAGTCAGTAGTTGGGCAGCTGCCACTCAGGATATAATGCTACTGTTCATAACAGATGAAGCCAATTTAAATTCAGGAAGTTGTTTTTAATGATTACATTATTTTACTACATTTCTTTGTCATGTCCATATTTGTTACCTTTCTTCAAGATAAATGTAGTGTTAAAAGCAAAAAAATGTAAAATAATAATAGGAATAATATTGCTGTTGTACCATAATGCCTCTTAGGATCTTTGCTGTCATTCTCAAACAGGACTCCACCTCCACAATGAGAAATGTTACAGCTGAAGATGCAATTCTGATACAAAGCCACTGAGAATGTCCCTGTAAAGATTTGGAAATAAACAAAAAGCACAATCAAAAGCTTCTAGAGTTTCACCAAATTAAATAAAAAACATCTCAATCAGATGTCTCTGAGGGAAAGATAAAAGTATGTCTTACAGCACAAGTTTGTGAGCATGTTGTGCAATTTAAAAAATCACTGAGTCACTGACTATTTGTTGAAAGTTTCTCACATGTTATGCAACCAGTAATTACTATGACAACATAACAAACTGTATCCAGACGCTTCCACCTCTCCTCCAGGCAAATTGTTTGAATGGACAGTCACTGCTTGGTTTTACAGATATCCCCCATTTAAAGACAGAAGGACAGAATACACTATTTTTGAAGGAGCTCTTGAAGGTTTACTATCATCTCACTCTGTGTTCTCCCTGTGCCTGCGAGGGCTTCTGCCCACAGTCCAAAGACATGCATGTTAAGTTGAATTGTTATTTGTGAATGATCTCCCAGTCAGATGGAATTCCACAATCACTGGAGAACAGTGGAAAAAGGGATGACAGCGGAGCTTGCTGAGGATAAGGAATTAAAGGGTTTTTGGAGCCTGTCTCGTGTCCCGATGATGTTTTTGCTGCAAAGGGGAGGGGAAGAAGGAGTCGCTATGCCTCACAGCTTAATTACTCCAAGCAACACTGTCTTCCTTCCATTACATATGAGACACGAAGTAGGAAGAGAAACAGATTTTGTCTGCAGAGCAGGCACGAACTTTGAGTTTGAGACTCATCCCTTCAATGCAACACATGAAATTAGAAAGGAAGGCTTTGTTGCCGCTGTACAGATCATCACATCACCACAAGTGGACCACTGTCTTTGTGAACTTTAAATCTGATTCTGACAGAAGGTAAGAAATGATATGAAGAACTTCTACTGAATAACAGAGGAAACGTGAATGACTTCTGAGGAGCTGGAGTCAAATCTTAAACAAAAGCAAGAGAGAAAGAGACATAAACAAGTGGAAGTAAGTCAGGAAATTCTCTCAATTTTCATTTTATATGCAACACACACTGAATAAGTGGCTCAACCTTATTTTACACTTAACACAGAGTTTACTTTCCTTTCTGCCTTTTTATTAACTATATGTATGTTAAAGTTATTTCCTGCTTTATTTAAAAATAATGCATTACTTCAACTCTAATACATCTCTAAAAAGTAGAGAGGTTACACAGTTCATGACATTACTTTGCATTACTCTATAATGTTTGTTTGAAATGCTTTGTCACATAACTGCTAGTTCACATTCCATATACTCCTGAGAACTGAAGACAAAAATCTTTCAGTTTAACTGTTTTGTGATTTGTGCATCCACTACAGAGGACATAAAAGAATATGCTGGGTCTCAGGCGCATATGATCACATGTGGAAAAATATTTAATAAAGGCTTGCTTTGCAGAAAGTGTGTGCAATCACTTCACATTGTGGTTCAGGGAGCCTGGAAGTCATTCAGCTTTTATACTAAAGAATTATCTTGAACCTCAAGCATTTAACTCAGACTTTCAATCCATGAACTGCCTTTAAAAATGTTTGTGTTAAATATTATAAGAAGCACTCCAAGAGCCAAGACAATTCATTCTCTGTGCAGGTTTTTACTTATAATAGTATTAAATTATTTATTACTATTAAATTATTGTTAATATTTGGTTTATTTTATTTCTTCTTTTTAACACAATTTGAGGCGTTTAAGATGTTGCATTAAATACACGTTCAAAATGCAGACTTTTGCTATTTGTCCTGTTTAAACCGACTTTAATATACTTGACATCATTTTGAGTACTTTTTTTCATTTTTATGTGAACAAAGTACAGGTGCAGAATTCATTTCATTGTTCAGTAAAATTTGCTTAGTGTTAAATTTCAAGTGAAAAAGTTTTTTCCTCATGAGTGCCTTAAACAATACTGATAATATGTGACAAGCTGTGCAAGCTATAGGCTGTAGCTTCACACTGGATGGCTGAATCCCCAAGGTTTTGAATGCCTTTAACTATCCTGATAATGTCTATTTGTGACGTCTATAAGGGTATAATGTTTATGACGATGACTTTAATTACACAAAGATTATGTAGAAGAAGATAATGAATAATAAATATTGACTTGTAAATAACTGGAAACAAATAACTTTAGCTTATTATATATACTACAGTATAATTAATGAATTTATATAAAACTAACTGGGCAGCTCATTTTCTTGCTCCTGACAATACTTGCTTTAAAGATATAACATACTTTGAGGTCAAAAAGAAAGGCACATGTGAAATACAAAGCTCAAATGTAAAGCTTCATTGGAATGCAAACTTTAATGTGATATTTAAGATCCTATTTTAACAAATTTATTTCTAAACACATATAATACAGCCGAATGATTCTGATGTCTAACACACTTAAGTGTGTTTAAACATGTCACCATTTGTGGATTTGCATGACAGACTCGGATAAGTGTCTGCTTCTGTATACATCAGCTTCTCAGTCACAATAAGTTACAATTTAAGAACTAGTTCTTTTATAAGTTGTGTGTTTTGTGCAGACAACATTGATCCAACTCTGGTTAGGTGTTTTCCACGATTAAACGACTCACAGGTCAGTGTTAAGTGGCCTAACAAACACAATAAAACAAAACAAAATAACCCCATCTCTTAAAATGGTCAGGTACAAGTACTGGGTTGAATGACAGAGGAAGCTGCCTCGCAAAACCTAATAACTCCAAAAGAGTTTTTATATTATGCTTGTAGCCAGACAGAGTGCAAAAACTATACAGCAATAAATTTATGACCACTCACATGTTGAACTTACTTGAGGTCAACTTGGCCAAGTAATAGTACTTATGGCCTCTGTTGTATGGGGGAAAAACAGCTCACCAATGTCAGAACTGACCTGGCTGAGGCGACATTTAAAAAAAGAAAAATGAAAAAGATAGATGATGTAGTAACTACCATATCCTAAAGCCCAAGATAACATTGTCTTGTGTAACTGTCAGGGGAGGCTCCACTTTTCATGTTGTGTTATTGAACATTCCAAAGCTGTGACAGTATTTTTCATCACAAAAAGCAAGAGAAACAAGAAAACACAATATTCTATTATATGAGGTTGGAGCCTAGACTGGATACAGGGAACATCTTTCACTAAACTACTAAAGTGTAACTGGTCAAATATTGTTAAAATGAGCAGCAATGTTTTCACTATTTCATAATAAGCCAAAAAGGCAACTTTGAGCCTTAATATTTAGAGATACTTAAGAGATACTTAATATTTAGTGAATATCTTTTGTTCATAATGTAGACCATGAAATATGTACATGCAAAAACAGCAGGCAATGACTGAAGCTGGTTGTTGTTCTGGCGAACTTAACATATAAATACTGACTCTTATACTGATTCATCCTTATAAACCTGCTCTTTCCTCTCTGATTTTACCCTAGCATAGACTGGCTGCAAGACTTGCTGTGTAATTAAGTAGATATTAGTTGATTTGCAAGTTACCAGCCATAATTATTATTTTATTATTTTGAAAATTTTTCAAAGAGTAGTTGTATAACAGCTACCTCATCATCTTCAGAGAAAAGGTTTATTTGAAGATTTTAAGACAGGTTTCAGAACCCATCACAGTACAGAAATGGTGGTAGTGAAGGCTACAAATGATCTTCTTTTGGCCTCTGACAGTGGACTCATCTCTGTGCTTGTCCTGCTAGACTATAATGCTGACTATATATTTTATTACACGGATAAGAGCATGCTGTAGGTATTAAAAGTATTGCGTTGTAATGGGTTGAACTACATGTATCTAACAGACTTCAGTGTGGCTATGTAAATGGGAAGTCTTCTTCACACATAAAGGTTAACTATGGAGTTCCACAGGGTTCTGTGCTAGGGTCAGTTGTGTTTATATTACATACACTTCCCCTAAGCACTACAAATAGAAGGCATAATATACATTTCACTACTATGCAGATGATTACCAGATTTTTCTATCCATGAAGCCAAATAAAATACACCAATTTTGCAGGAATGTCTTAACAGCATAACGACCTGGATGACCTCTAATTTTATGCTTAAAATAACAGATAAAACTCATGTTATTGAACTCAGCCATAAAGATCTTAGAAATATGGTATCTAACTCTGGATGGCATTACCTTGCTACATTATAGGCAGCAACTTTCTGGGACAGAGCTGTGAAAATACATACACTGCCTGTATGTATATACATATGAGCTTCTGAGCACACAGAGGTGGTGATAAAGTAATTGCCTTCAACGACTAACACCAGGTCAATAACTGATGAGAGAAAACAGACCCTTGCTAAGCATCTCTGCTTCATCTCTTTCAGAAATTGTCGTAGTCTGGGAGCAGCTGAACTGTGCTATGATTCTCCCTGTGGTGGTAATGGTGAGTCTCCTGTTGCTCTCTGGACCAGAGTCAGGTCTCCAAGAAGACACTCTAGAAATTGACAACAGCAATGACATCCTAGAGAGAGAATTTATCTACGTACCAAAACGTCAAAAAAGGGCTGTTGCTGACTACAGTGCCTACCAAACAGACAAATGTTCTTATACCTTCATTGTCCCTCAGCAGAAAAACAATGGGGCAATATGTGTGAACTCCAAGGAGCCAGAGACCTTGCTGCAAAACCGTATTAATAAGCAGGAACTGGAGCTGCTCAACAGTGAGTTGCAAAAGCAGCGAAAGCAGATTGAGGCACTGCAACTGCTGATAGAGCTTGATGGGGGTGTGATTAATGAAGTCAAGCTATTGCGTAAAGAGAGCCGCAACATGAACTCCAGAGTTACTCAGCTCTACATGCAGCTGCTGCATGAGATTATTCGCAAACGAGACAATGCTCTGGAGGTGTCACAGCTGGAGACCCGTGTGCTCAACCACACAAATGAGATGGGGAGGCTAGCTGGACGGTACCAAGACCTGGATCATAAGTACCAGCATCTATCAGCCCTCGCAAGCAGCCAGAGTGCTCTCCTGGAGCAGCTTGAAGAGCAGTGTAAGCACGGAGGATACTTTTACAGAAAGGTTCAAGAGCCCAGCCGTCGTCTCCAGCCACAATCTCCTGCAATCTCCCAGCCTCCTTTACAAACACCTGAATTGTCTCCTGGTGGCTACAGACCTTTCCATCCACCCACTTACACTCGTTACACCAACTACCCCATGAATAATGAGATCCAAAATGACCAGAAAGCCAGAGCACTGCCCACAATGCCAGCCGCAACATACAGCTTCACAAATGAGCCCTCTGGTAAGTACTGGTAAGAAATGTTTGTATCTTCCTTTGAAGTCTCTAACTGAACAAACATTTGCAGTCCTGCATTCACTGAGAATATACCAACAGAGACATATTTATTGAATAACTGAATGTTCTTTTAACAAAAATGTCAGATAGTTTAGGTTACTATAGGGTAATTTCATCTTATATTAGCCAATTTGTAGAACATCTTCTGTTCGAATGATATGCATAAAGGTTTTATGGTAGCACATTTCAACATATATAATGGTTGCTATTAAATTTTAGCATCATATAACACAGATATATATTTTTTTGAAAAATGGTCTGTCAATCCCCACTTTTGAACTTTTTTTTGCAGTCTGGGGGAATGTTTGATAATAAATATCTCAAATTCTATTACAGGTGAAAGTCAGGTCATCAATATGAATTCAATGTAATTCAATACAATTTTATTTATATAATGCCAAACTGCAATAGCAGTTGTCTCAAGATGCTTTATATTGTAAGGCAAAAACCCTACAATATTACAATCTGTAACCCAAATCACAATCTGTAATTTAAGACATCAAAAAATGTTTGGATATTGGCTAGTTAAAATGTGGGGGGAAAAAGCTGAGCATGCCTGCAACTTTCATGCTGGGTTGAGCAAAAATATCATTAGATAGTATATTCCAAATAGAACTACATACTTGAGTTTATTCTTAGTCACAACAAGAAGGAAATGCAATTTTTATTCAAATCTCATGCTGGATTGTGCAAATATCTCAAACTGTACCAACATCATTACTAGCTCAGGTAGATCAGAGCAGATCAGCTACAAACTGGAAGGTTGGTGGTTTGATCCTAGTCTGCTCCAGGCTGCATGCCAAACATCCTTGGGCAAGATACAAGATACTAACCCCATGTTGCTCTCTGATGAGGGATGTGAATATTAGAAACAGCAAAGAGAAAAGTGCTTGTGTGAATGGGTGAACGAGGGAAGTTGTGTAAAAGGCTCTGAGTGCTCAGAGTAGAAAAGCGCTTTATAAGAACCAGTCCATTTTCAAATTTCGAATTCAAATTTTTATTTGTCACGTACACAATCATACACAGTATGATATGCAGTGAAATGCTTAGACAACTGCTCATGACCTAAAGAAAAAAAAAGGAAAAGGCTATGAATAAGATAGGAAATAAATATGAAAAATTAAAAAGTGTAAATTTAACTAGGAAGGAATAAAATATAAAAAATTAAGGTTAAAAATGAAATAACTGTACAACACAAATTATAATGAAGGGTAAATTTAACTGGGAAAGAATAAGATAAAATATATAAATTAAAGCTGAAAATAAAATAACTGTACAACAAAATACACAATACACAGTATTACACAGTATAGAACTATATAAGAATGTATGAAGAAATATAAATAAATAAATGTATACATACACACAATAACAACAGCTGTACAAGTATTAACTGGAATCTTACCATCAAAAATATAATTGCCTATACAGCAATCACTTTATAAACTGTATAAACATACAAATGTATGTATTTGAAGATGGTGGAGCAGAAAACATTCTAAAAAAATTGATGATTTGACATTAGTGTTATAATCATTTCTAGCAAAATTATCAAACTCCAATGTTTTGTTCCATTTGGAAAGGACAACCTTTTATATTTTTGTGGTACAACTACTCATATTTTCTCAATCCAGCATTAAAGCTGAATCAAAATGGCATTTTTGTCATTTTGGGGACCACAAATTTAATGTCAAAAAGCATTCTACATGATTGTTTTACAGTATTGTGCAATTTAATTATTTATCATTCAGAAATCCTAAATAGAAATCTTCCTCACCCCCCCCCCCCCTATATAAAAAAAACATCATTTCATGAACAGTGTGATAGTGACCCTTTGCTTTCTGTAATGTTAGAAGCACTCACATCATCCTAAGATAAAGCACAGAGACTCTGGACTTTTACATAATGATATTATATTGAACTTTCCACAGGACTGAATATTTAAAATATATATTATTCTTTCTGCTTACTCTGGTATGAATGACTGAATATATTTTAGTAAATAACACACTATTAGCAAAACACAGTGTGAAAGAATTCTAGATTAAAATTTTTAGTTCAACATACAAGTGAAGATGTTTGACCTTCATCAGGTTATAGTTAATGCTATCAGAGGAAAATATCATGTTCTCTTCGTGCACCTAACTACATTCAGTGTTAAAAGCAGAAGTTGTGCAGGTCTGAGATCAGCACCACCTTAAACACCAAAATGAATTACTGTTTATGCTCTTATATAGTGACACCAGTTACATAGATCGTGAATCCCTTTGACTTTTTGACTTTAACTTTATCAATAATACAGCTGCAGTTTTCACTGACAGTGTTTCATAAGGTACTTTAGCCTTTGTACTTTTTTCATCAGTTAATTTTGGAGTTACTATAAAGGACGGATATATAGGATGATTTGTCTGTTGTCACTGGGTGGTGCTGAGGTCTGAATCTGAGGGCAGCTCCTGTAATCACAAAGAACAGAATCATCACACACCGTGAAATTTGAAGTTTATCCCTCAAATATTAAATAAAACAAAGCCTTATATCCAGATTATCCAGTATCATTTTTATATTTAAGTTGTTTGTGCTTTTTAAAAGGAGACCTGCAAAGATGAGATGAGCAGGTTTCCAGTCCTGGTCACCTGCAAGAAAATAGAGAAACATATAGAGGTATGCAGTTTTTAAGCTGCTGCCTGAGCACTGGACAACATATATTAACGCTCTCTATATTATTTCTCTCAAAGGATGCAAGATGTACATTCAGGATTAATTCAGATAATTTTTTAACCTCAATATTTGAAACAAACTCTGTAAAAAAAAAAATCTATAAATAAATATATAGAGTTGTGCTGAAAAATTAGCTTTTTTAAAAATGTGGTATTCCTGTTCTGTTTCTCATATAAACTGTTTCAGTGCCTCATCTTCAGCTACTGGTCTGAACATCCTTCAATTAAGTGTGACCTTCAGGTTCAGAGGGTAAATTTATTCGTGTGCACAGATTTAGCTACTAAACATGGCTTTCCCCAACAGCTGATTGCTCATCTTAGCTGGCTAGCTAAGGACATTGATTACAGATTAGCTTACAAACACATTTAACTTACTGAAAAAGTGTGCCAGGGCCTTGGGTCCTTCTCTTAGTTAGTCCAGGTTATTCCAGAACACCTCACGACGTCAGTTTAAAATATTCAATTGTGGTTATGGAAAATCAACACTGAATCTCCTCACAGCATTCCCGTCTATCTGCCATTCCCAAACAGAGATACGCAAGTTTCTCCAAGAAAGCAGCTACCATCAAAGCTATCGTGATGATGTTACACCCCAAATTCACATCATGTAGTTGGTAATTAGAATAGAACTTATGAGAAAAAAATGCTTCAATACAAATCGGTGATGAAGACTACTAATAATGGCAGAACGCATCTTTGGGAAAAACTTTTTTTTTTTTTTTTTTAAGAATAGTCCCATCCACTAATATGGAGGCCAAGGGGATAACAGACAAATTTTGGCTTCATTGTTGGGGAGATGTTAGGTTGATCACATTTTCTATGGTCAATGGTTTATATACAAGTTACGATGCTGTGTAAAATGTAAAGAAAAAAAAATGTAATGTGTGTAATATGACTTCTTCTTTTAATACTCTCTAAAGTGTATGGGAACTAAAGAAACCAGTTGCTGTAATTTTAAAGAAGAATGTTTCCCATTCTCACTTAATGTAGGACTTCATTTCATAATATGCTAAATGTTTTAGTGGGTGACAGATCTAAACTGCATTTGACTGAGCAAATCTTACCTCTCATTGATTTTCAGATACAGCCACCCTACTCTACTCAGTGTTTATTCCCAACTGACAATTTTCTGCAGTTATTTTCTCCTCTCTTCTTTTGCCCCCAATGGATGACAGGAGTTGCCCTACCTAAAGTGAGTTCTGTTGGAGGGTGAATCCCGTGTAAAAGTAAGGGTTTTCCTCTGACCATTACCAGTAGGCGGTAGGTGAAGTGTCTTGCCCAAGGACACAACAACCAAGACAGACAGAGCTGGCAACCTTCCAGTTACAAGATGAGCTTCCCAATCCCATGAACCACGGTTGCCACGGGTTCTCCAGCTTCAGCCCACAGTCCAAAGACATGTAGTTAGTGGGGTTAGGTTAATTGATAATTGTAAATTGACCATAGTTGTAAATGTAAATACTTGTCTATGTGTTAGCTCTGCAACAGACTGGCGATCTGTTCAGGGTGTATCCTGCTTCTCGCCCTAAGACAGCTCAGATAGGTCCCAGCCACCCTGTGACCCTGAATTGGATAAGCAGAAGAGAATGGATGGATGGTTGACAAGTGGTTGCTCATAGATCACTGGCTCTTTTAGGTTCTGTCTTTAATAGAATAAAAAGAATTCCACTAATTTTGTGTAATACCTTCTATCATTCCACAGAGGGAAAAAAGTGAGATATAATTTAAGAATAGCTGTGTTCCCATGTGTGCGCTGTGACTACAAAGAAGGTTTTGCCCACAGTACTGTTTATTCTTGCCAGCAGCAAACAGACTGGAAAGTATTTGTCATATTTCGTAGAGACAACACGTGATCAGGAGTGACTCACTTTTCCAGGAACCCTCCATCTGTATATTTTTCTATTGCACTTCATGTCTCCATGTGTGTTGTGTGCACAGGTTGTTAAAACTATAATAATGATGAAGCCAGCATGTCACTAAAAATGAGCCTATGATGATCACACACCAGATGCAATTGTATTACCCTTCATTCTCTGCCTTCTACAGGACATTTCAGAGATTGTCTGGAGGCTCTGGAGAGTGGATATACCAGCAGTGGAATGTACCTCTTAAAACCAGACAAAAGCAATCAACTTATGCAGGTCTGGTGTGACCAGAGACAAGACCCTGGTGGCTGGATCGTTATTCAGAGACGTCAGGATGGCTCTGTCAACTTTTTTAGGAACTGGGACACTTACAAGGTAATAAGTTATAGTAGCACCCAAGATTGTACTTATGAGGTTGTATGTGCTGTCTAGATACACTGAAGATACTACGAATCAAAACTGTTAGCCGCAAATGCATTAAATATCGATGGAGCATTGCATTTTAGTAATTGAAACCTCAGTCTTTCTTAAAATGGGAAATAAATGCAGAACTATAGTAGTGCTGTTGCTAATGTAAAGAATGTCTGCCCAACACCATATACAGGGAGTGCAGAATTATTAGGCAAGTTGTATTTTTGAGGAATAATTTTATTATTGAACAACAACCATGTTCTCAATGAACCCAAAAAACTCATTAATATCAAAGCTGAATGTTTTTGGAAGTAGTTTTTAGTTTTAGCTATTTTAGGGGGATATCTGTGTGTGTAGGTGACTATTACTGTGCATAATTATTAGGCAACTTAACAAAAAACAAATATATACCCATTTCAATTATTTATTTTTACCAGTGAAACCAATATAACATCTCCACATTCACAAATATACATTTCTGACGTTCAAAAACAAAACAAAAACAAATCAGCGACCAATATAGCCACCTTTCTTTGCAAGGACACTCAAAAGCCTGCCATCCATGGATTCTGTCAGTGTTTTGATCTGTTCACCATCAACATTGCGTGCAGCAGCAACCACAGCCTCCCAGACACTGTTCAGAGAGGTGTACTGTTTTCCCTCCTTGTAAATCTCACATTTGATGATGGACCACAGGTTCTCAATGGGGTTCAGATCAGGTGAACAAGGTGGCCATGTCATTAGTTTTTCTTCTTTTATACCCTTTCTTGCCAGCCACGCTGTGGAGTACTTGGACACGTGTGATGGAGCATTGTCCTGCATGAAAATCATGTTTTTCTTGAAGGATGCAGACTTCTTCCTGTACCACTGCTTGAAGAAGGTGTCTTCCAGAAACTGGCAGTAGGACTGGGAGTTGAACTTGACTCCATCCTCAACCCGAAAAGGCTCCACAAGCTCATCTTTGATGATACCAGCCCAAACCAGTACTCCACCTCCACCTTGCTGGCGTCTGAGTCGGACTGGAGCTCTCTGCCCTTTACAAATCCAGCCACGGGCCCATCCATCTGGCCCATCAAGACTCACTCTCATTTCATCAGTCCATAAAACCTTAGAAAAATCAGTCTTGAGATATTTCTTGGCCCAGTCTTGACGTTTCAGCTTGTGTGTCTTGTTCAGTGGTGGTCGTCTTTCAGCCTTTCTTACCTTGGCCATGTCTCTGAGTATTGCACACCTTGTGCTTTTGGGCACTCCAGTGATGTTGCAGCTCTGAAATATGGCCAAACTGGTGGCAAGTGGCATCTTGGCAGCTGCACGCTTGACTTTTCTCAGTTCATGGGCAGTTATTTGGCGCCTTGGTTTTTCCACACGCTTCTTGCGACCCTGTTGACTATTTTGAATGAAACGCTTGATTGTTCGATGATCACGCTTCAGAAGCTTTGCAATTTTGAGACTGCTGCATCCCTCTGCAAGATATCTCACTATTTTTGACTTTTCTGAGCCTGTCAAGTCCTTCTTTTGACCCATTTTGCCAAAGGAAAGGACGTTGCCTAACAATTATGCACACCTGATATAGGGTGTTGATGTCATTAGACCACACCCCTTCTCATTACAGAGATGCACATCACCTAATATGCTTAATTGGTAGTAGGCTTTCGAGCCTATACAGCTTGGAGTAAGACAACATGCATGAAGAGGATGATGTGGACAAAATACTCATTTGCCTAATAATTCTGCACTCCCTGTATGAGTCTGGGTATTCTTAGTGTATAATTAAAAATAAACATGTAGAGAAAAAAGTAGCTCTCAGCTGAACTCCACTTTATAAATCACTGTGTTCTGAGATTAAGGATAATCTGACTCTAACTGTTCATATAGTCAGCAGTCAGATACAAAACATTTTTCAGAGGAATCTCATTTTTGGCAGTGTAGCATGCAGCAACTAGCTTGAGAGGGAAGGGCAGGGGGTTTATAGCTTTTTGTAATAAATAAAAATTTTCAGTAATGTTATGCAACGCTTGCATTGTGTGACATTTGAGAGAACTCATAACATATTATTAAACTGAGATTCAAGGGTCACACCTAAAATTGGACTTTAAGAAAACAAGCTGTTAGGCAAACCCATCTCATTGTGTAACATGACTAATTGTAAGAAAAACTCAGTAAAATGAAATACAGTATATGGGATCACAACAGCAGAGAAGAAATCAGTTCCAGTGGTCTCAAAATTCTCAGTGTTGCTGCCAACACAGTGATCCAAAAATGTTATAAGCATGCTGTGTTTCCATGTAGTCATGAATGGTGCTCGATAATAGACAAATATAAATGCATAAGGTAGAAGCCCTTATTGCCAAACATCTTGTGACCTAAAGTCATCTTGTGACCTAAAGTCAGCCGAGTTCTCTTCTCAGTCTCAAGATAAAGGGCGATCGTGGCTCAAGAGTTGGGAGTTCGCCTTGTAATCGGAAGGTTGCCGGTTCGAGCCCCGGCTTGGACAGTCTCGGTCGTTGTGTCCTTGGGCAAGACACTTCACCCCCTGGTGGTGGTCAGAGGGCCTGGTGGCGCCAGTGTCCGGCAGCCTTGCCTCTGTCAGTGTGCCCCAGGGTGGCTGTGGCTACAATGTAGCTTGCCATCACCAGTTTGTGAATGTGTGTGTGAATGGGTGGATGACTGGATGTGTAAAGAGCTTTGGGGTCCTTAGGGACTAGAAAAGCGCTATACAAATACAGACCATTTACTATTTCCAAGCCAACAATTCCTCTAATGCAACATTGATGAGTCAACAAAGCACTTTTTTTAGATGCTCACAGTTGGAGAGAAGAGGCCTCTCTTCTGACTTAATCCATGTTCTCGTTCATGTACTTTATACCTGATCAATTCAGTGTCTCTCTCCTTCCACAGCAAGGTTTTGGAAACATTGATGGTGAATACTGGTTGGGCCTAGACAACATCTTTTGGCTGACAAACCAGGGCATCTACAAGCTTTTAGTGACGCTGGAAGACTGGACTGGACGGAAGACCTTTGCAGAATATGCTAGCTTTCGTGTAGAGTCAGAAGCTGATTTCTACAGGCTACGACTGGGCCGATACCACGGCAATGCTGGAGACTCTCTAACCTGGCACAATGGAAAGCACTTTACCACACTGGATAGGGACCATGATGTCTACGCAGGTAAGTGGGTTCCCGTAAAAGACAAGGTGATCACACCTTCTGGTAGATTTCTCTTTCACACACTCTACAGTAGTTATTAGTAGTTACTAACATCTCTTAATAGTTTCTACACTCTTGTAGATTGGTTTGCAGGGACATTCACTTATCCAAAAATACTGGATACAACAATTGCTTTTTGCTTATTGCTTTGTTATACACTTCAATTAGGATCTGATCTCTCTTTCCCCAAACCACAGGCTTGTCTTGTGTACACAATTTTTCTATGGTGGTATTTCTAGAACAGGAATTTCAGACCTGTACCTCTTTTTCCCATCTCCAGAGCCTCTCTGTGAGAAAAAAAGGAATATGAAAATTAATGAATATGAAAGATGTCATTTTATGGACTTCCAGTGTCATGTACAAAATTTTAAATGGGAAGCCCAACATGGCAGTCTTAAAGAAAGCGACACTCTACTTACAATTCAAGGAAAGTTGAAGGAAGCTGTGACTGTGTGGAAAGACCCTGTTGAATTCCTCATTAAGTTATGTGAAGATGTAAAAAAAAAGGAGGAACTCACAGCAGAGTTTAACCGGAAAGTACAAGAAAATGCGCATCATATGGAAGTAACTGAAAAACAAATTGGAGAAATAGAGGGGGACGTGGACGGAGCGGTGGAATGTTCTCTCACGGCTTCTCAGAAGCCAAATATAAAGATGAGCAAAATGTCTGACCTCGAAGATGGTTCCTGATGTAATATGATCACGATATTCCAGAGGTTGCAGATTGCACTGCCACTGTAACTTTTGTTGAAAATCTAATTAAGTCAGAGCTGGCTGAAAACAGCATGCTAAACTGAGAGTGAGACCTAGGAATAGAACGAGTACAAGGGGTCCTCGCACAGGGCCTCCAAGCACACCTCCTTGCTCTGTAGTGGTCCAGTTTATTCGATATTGTCAGGGTTCCTGGGTCGTTGACCCAGTGCTTTCAGTTTTGACACGTTCAGTTTATTCTTCACACTCATGGTTTTCACTTCCTGTTTTCTGTGCCAGCATGTTGCCTTTGTATTGTGTTCCACTGATTTCCATGTATCATTAGTAGGGCTGCCACAAACGATTATTTTGATAGTCGACTAGTCACCGATTATTTTTGCGATTAGTCGACTAATCAGATCATGCATCCATTGGACGTAAAACGTACAGCTTATTGCACCAGCATGCATCTGCTCTTATATAACTATCATTTAACAAGTGTTTAAGGTATGTGCTAACTAAAAATAAAGACAAGATGATAGTTTATTAAATTTTAATGAAATTTGCAGATTGTTTCGGTGAAGTTTAATAAACTCCTTGCTATCTAAAATATAACAGGACACTGGAGTATATTCTCGAGTATCTCACACTTCTGATAATCAGTTGTCTGCTTGACGTTTATTCAGCTGTGTAAAAACTATAACTTTAATCTCTACCAAACTGATTTACTCAGGAACAAATAAAATACTAAAAAAAGCCAAACAATAAAATTTTTAAGTTATCTAAGTGACTTATGTATGTTTAACCCGAGTAGCGAAAGACTGCGGTGGGTTTGAAAATGATTTGCCGGGAGTCTGGTGTTCTCACGGGCTCTAGTGAGCCTTGCCCCCAGCTAACTATCGAGCTAGTGGGTAACAGACGTCTCCGAAAACGTCGGAGCGCTTTTGAAAATATGTGGTGTCTTGATAAACTGAGCAGATATTTGAGGTTTACACAGCCACATTCTCACCTGAAAATATGTTAAACGTTTATTTTGTGACCCAGAAAGAATAATAAGAGTAATATTAAAACTAACTAGCTGCCGCCATTGTTGGAAACTGAGCTGGGCTGCGCTATGAATTCTGGGACAGAGCTGCTACTTCTTCTTCTTCGGGGTTTTAACAGCAGCTGGCATCCTTGTACATGCAGTGCTGCCATCTTCTGTTTCAGTCCGTTATTACACTCTTAAATCCTGCTACTTATTCCTGCGTCTTTTGTGATCTTACAAAGCTTCAAACAACGCGTTGACTATTAAATCAGTCGTCGACGATTTTGATAGTCGACGTAATCGTGACTAGTCGACTAATCGTGGCAGCCCTAATCATTAGTCAGACTAAGTTCAGCTATGTACTCACCAGTTTCTAATCACTCATCATCCAGCGTGTATTTAAGTCCTCAGTTTCCACCAGTTCATTGTTGTGTCATTGTAGATGTTATGTTGTCGTTCCCGCCTGTGTTCAGTTGTTCAGCCAGCCATTCAGTCTTTCAGTCAGTCAGTCCTTTTGTTCCTGCGCTGTTCGTTCATTCGCTCCAATAAAATATCATCATCCTGCATCGTGAGTCCTGCGTTTGGGTCATCTCTTCTTCGCCTCCACACACAACCTCTGACAGATATGTAGTCAAAGAATAGAATCCTCCATGCAGCTCAGACTAAGAAGATAATGGTCCAAAAGTGGTTGTATCTTGATCATGATACACACAAAAAGCCACCTACAACTTGGATGGTATCCAAAGAAGGTATCCTGCTCCCTTTGGACTTTGGCAGCCGAATTATATGACTTAAAATTAATATTCTCCCCAAATTATTCTTTTCTTTTCTCAGTATTACCCATAAACAGAAATAAACCTAAACACCAATGTAGAGCCTGGAATAAAAATATCTCACAATTCATTTGGAATAATAAGAAACCCAAAGTGAAATTCTCTACCATGTTTCTGAGGAGATGGGGGTAAGGCTCTGCCTTTATTACTTACTTTCTCAGTTACTGTCACTTTATGTTTGTGTAATCCATATTATGTAGCCAATTAATGTAGCCAACCATTACAGTCAATGTCTGTTTGTGTTGATAAAGAAATTAAGGCATCCAAGCAATGGGTAAATATGGGAAGAAAAACCTGTTAACTTTAGGATGAGGCAAAATTGTTTAGGCGGCCAACATATAAATCTGACTTTGCACCAGCAGTACAAGACAGCAGGTTCTACCAGTGGTTTTCTTTAGAGATTACCTCCATATATGTAAGCTCCTTAAACACTGGGAACTGCGATTTTAAAACCTTATTTCAAACATACCGCTTGAAAATAACTGGAATTTTATAGATATTCAAAGAACGATGGGAAAAGGAACTGGATATTGGTAATCTGTCTGGAAAGTACAGCCATCATCTAGAAATTCCTGGACTTACAAAGACTTTTGTTGGAAAAACATAAATTGCTTCTTTATAATCTAATTTTATAATCTAAAAAAAACATCTAAACATATTCTGGTCTTGTATCTATTCAAACTTTTTTGAATGAAGTATCAGTAATCCAATGTCTTGGATTTTAACTTTTTGTGCAATAATCATTATTAAATTTTAATCTGTCGATAATTGTCCCATGATCACTTGTTTCTTCTTTTCCTGTGTATGTGTTCCTGTTTTTCTGTTCACAATTTGAAAAAAAGAAATATTTTAATTTTTACTTTAATTGTGGTGGAAGGAATTGAAATATACACACAAATGGCTCATCTTTAGATCTTCAAGCTATGGATTCCAAATGGAGGAAAACCAAGAACTTAATAGTGCAGGGAATCATCAGTTTTCTTTCAACGCTAATGCTGCAGTCTTTCTCGTATATCAGGTCTACTGATGGACAAAATTGAAACTGTCTTAATTGTCTTTATCATATTTAAAGCCGTTAGGCTACTAGCTGTTTTATTTAGTGTACATACCAATTGGTCTTATTTGCTTGTGTTATTTGTGTTTCCAGGGAATTGTGCCCACTATCAGAAGGGAGGATGGTGGTATAATGCCTGTGCTCATTCCAATCTGAACGGTGTGTGGTACAAAGGTGGGCATTACCGCAGCCGCTATCAGGATGGGGTCTACTGGGCTGAGTTCAGAGGAGGAGCTTATTCTCTGAAAAAAGTGACCATGATGATAAGACCCAATGGAAATACCTTCCAATAATTGCTCAGTATGTTGAAACTTATATTTAACAAGATGTTTCCACCAAAGGGATTCTGTATCACAAGACCAGGCACCATTGGTTGATTTTCAAAGCTTCTTTTGGTTGTTATACATTCACAATGCCAAGACGTGGCAGAACTTGTTCATTTCATTTGTCCTACATGTAATGCTTTTATTCATGTTCTTGTGCTCATAAAGTTATACTGCACACAAATAAAAAGATTACAACCTTGCATGTAATGAATGTAAGATGATGCCTGCATTCCTTTCTCAATGCAAGCTGTTAACGATGTAGTGTTTAAAGGCTTTTTTCCCCATCAGAACAAAATCCACAGTTACATATCAGTGAAAAAGAACCAAGAAATTGACATCCAGAAATGTTAATTTCTTGATTGCTGGCAAAAAAAACTTGTACTTCTCAATATTCATGGAATTTGTAATACTCGTTAAGTATAAAAAAATATGTGCTCTTTGACATAATGTTTTCTTTGATTCTTCCGATGTGCCTAGCGGAATTTGAACTGTTTTGAACAAAAAGAAAAAGTATACATGTAAGTCTGGAATGGAGGCCGGGCTTGGAAATCTAAAACTTACTTAAAAGAAAATAAAAGAATCTAAAGCAGATTGTGTTAAACTAATGCTGAGACACAGATAGCAGACTCACCAAGGTAAGGAATACAGGGCACCATCTTCAGGGAGCGAATATATTCCCTCATGCGGGTGTAATTCTCTTCCTTGGATGTCAGATAGTTTAGCTTCTCAAACGTGGCCTTGTCTTTCCGACTGATCAGCTACAACAGACAGGAAACAATAACACATACATAATTTTCTATTTTCATGTAGAACCTTTTACTTAAGTGGGAACAGAAGCATTGACAGACTGGAGTGCTTTCTAAAGACCAACAGGTTTATTGATATTATGAACTCAGTTGTTTCTATTGGTCATCCTGACTGATCCAGACACATATGACAAAATCTGGCTTTTTTAATGTCAAAATGAGACCCAAACATTTTCCCAAGCACAAAGTCAATTTTTTGGCAGTAATACTCGATATCAACATTACAAAAAAAATTTTGGTGAAGAGAAAAATGACTAATTCTTTTGTAAGGCAATTGTCCAGCTGTTCTAATCAAGGTATGCAGAAGAGCTCTGAGCTCAGATGTAGTTCTTCTCCCTAAGCTAAGAAAATGAACCTGAGGCTGCAATAAAGGGACAGATGGGCATAGGCTCACCAAAAACTATACAATTAAAAAAGGTTCTCTGGTTCGACAAGTTTCCTGGTCTGTTATCACAATCAAATAGATAGATCATAAACATGTATTGCTCATTCATAAAGAAGAAAGCTTTGGAACTATCCCGACTAGTGAAGAGAGTGTAGTTTCAACAACACTGATTTCCTCCCGAGATCTTCAGAGCCATTGAAAGGAATGAATTAAAGGCTCTGGAGGTCCCTGTATATGCACGTAAACCTGTGTCAAAAAGTTCAATGAACTCAGATACACACGGAATGTTTTCCTTCATTGTGTGGTTTAACTTAATGCAGCTCTAGGCTTCGTTTCTATTGGTCACAGATTAATAATGAGATTAACCCATGGATTAATAATGGGATGTCACTCAAGTTCATATGTGTGTGAAGGCAGACAAGCAAATACTTTTGGCAAAAGAGTCACACATAGTTAGACATTCCCTGCTAAAGTTAAACAATCATGTGACTGACTGGTCAGCAGGTTGAGTAATTTCTTGGAGTAATTTATGCCTCTCTAATTGTATGCGATCAACCCTTCCACCCATTAAACCAGGTCCCCAGTCATCAGATCTGTCTACTGTTCCAAAAGACTATCATGATTTAGGACAGAGGTCAGCAACCTGTGGCTCATGAGCCATGGGCTAGAATTAGGGTTAACTGTAACCCTATGTATTAATAGGGCAGGTAGAAGAATTACCAAGGACTTCGGAAAAAGAGAAGAACCATGTGGAATTGGAATGACCTTACACTTGTCTCACCTTAATAAATGACCACCGTATTGAAACTGCAATGTGCAGAAGACAGACTACAAAATGCTCAAATCTTAATCTTAATTCATCTCAAAAGTGTTCTAACACCGTTGTTGTATGGAGGTCATTTAAATGAGAACAGCCTATGAAAAATATTACTTCATTATAAAGCTTGGAATTTTAAAGGAGGAGAAGGAACATTTAGGACCAGATTTACAAACATTAGCAGCAGCACAACCGCTGAATTTACAAAAGAAGCAGTGTCAATTCTATGACAAAGTTGTGAACAGGAGTATTTTTTGGCTGACCTTATGGCATATGTATTTATAAGTTTTATTTTCATGAGGAGAATATTTAAACAAATTATGCAAACGTGAATTACAAAGTCTGTGGAACACAATTTAATGCTATCCTACGCTAAAGAAAGCAATAAAGGAAGCACAGAAGCTCCTTTCCTTAGTGTTTGGAGAGCTGGAACAGCTCTTATTAAGGCTGCCATACAGCTACTTTCAGGTCACATCTCTCAGTTAGGAACCTTCCTAAGTAAAATGGACTATTAGAATGCAACGTGAACTTGACACAAGGACAAGAGCTAAACATGGAAACATGACTGACTGGGGAGACAAGACTACTCAGACAGGGCACAGACGGGGCAGACAGACAAAGACACAAGACTATAGAAACAGTCAGGGATCCTAAAAGTGAACTACAACCTATAATCAAGAGAAACATCCATCCATCTTCTTTCGCTTATCTGGGGCCAGGTCACGGGGGCAGCAGCCTAAGCAGGGAAGCCCAGACAGTCCTCCCTTTCCCCGGTCACCATCTCCAGCTTGTCCAGGGGGACACTAAAGCGTTCCCAGGTCAGCCGAGAGATACAATCTCTCCAGCGTGTCCTGGGTCTGCCCCAGGGCCTCCTCCCGGTGGGACATGCCTGAAACACCTCAACTGGCTCCTTTTAATATGGACGAGCAGCCGCTCTACTCTGAGCTCCTCCCGGATGGCCGTACTTCTCACCCTATCTCAGAGAGGTTAGCCACCCTTTGGAGTAGGCTCATTTCCCTCGCTTGTATCCGCAATCTCATTCTTTCTTTCACTGCCCACAGCTAATGACCATAGGTAGGAACATAGATCAACCGGTAAATTGAGAACTTCGCTTTTACATTCAGCTCATCACTGCAGCTGCAGCACCAATCAATCTAAAGGGCAGCCCTGGCGGAGTCCATCACCCACCATAAATGAGTCTGACTTATTGCTGGCTATGGGACAAAGCTCTTGCAACGGTTGTATAAGGATCGAATGGCCTGTAGCACTGGGCCAGATGCTCCATATTCCTGAAGCACCTCCCACAGGACACTCCAAGGGACACGGTCGAATGCCTTCTCCAGGTCCACAAAACACATGTAGACTGGTTGGGCAAACTTCCATGTACCCTCAAGTATCCTCAAGAGGGTAAAGAGGTAGTCTAGTGGTCCACGACCAGGACAAAAACGACATTGTATCCAAGGTTTGACTAACTGTCCAGCATCCTGCCCGGCCACCTGATCCAACTCACCACCAGGTGGTGCAGTTACTCTGAACCATCATTTGGCACATAAGTGCAGACAACAGTCAGGACCGTTTCCTCGCACCAAAGGCGCAGAGAACAAACCCCCTTGTCCACCGGGAGAAACCCCAACATACAAGCAGCAAGTTGAGGGGATACTAGGATACCCACCCCAGCCCGCAGCCTCTCAACCAAGGGCAACTCCAGACTGGGACAGAGTCCAGCCCCTCTCCAGGAGACTAGTTCCAGAGCCCAAGCCATGCGATGAGGTGAGCCCGACTATATCTAGCCGGTACCTTTCCACCTCACACACTAACTCAGGCTCCTTTCCCACCAGAGAGGTGACATTCCATATCCCAATTGCTAATCTTGGTAGCTGAGGCCCACCAGGGCCTCCCCTCCTGGCTAGCGCCAAACACACATTGCACACGACCCCTACGGCACCTCCTGCAGGCAGTGGGCCTACAGAAGGAAGGGCTCATGTCCCTTTTTTGGGTTGTGCCTGGCCTGGCCCAATGGACTAAGGCCCGGCCACCAGACGCTCACCCTAGGGCACTCTCCCCAGGCCTGGCTCCAGGGCGCAGCTCTGCTAACCCTATCCCAGGTATGGTGAACTGTTCCCTTGATTGTATACTCTTAGGGGTTGATTTGCTCTGGGTCTGTTCCCTCACCCAGGACCAATTTGCCATGGGTGACCCTATCAGGGGGCAAAAGCCCCCCAACAACATGACCCCTGGGATCCCTAGGATACACAAACCCCTCCACCACAATAAAGCAGTGATTCATGGACGGGCAACAAATAACAAAATACAAGTCAAAACACTGGGTCAAAGTGTCGTATAAATACATTAACTGGTAATACCATATGTTAGTTAAGTTTAATACAAGTTCAAAAGAGAACGGCAATTGACCTACGATAAATAGATACCCATGACAGGTAAATGTCATCACTGGCACACAGTAGCATCTAATTTAAAGAACAAACAAAAAACAACATATTCATGACTTGTCAAAACTATGAATTACAGAAGTAAGACTTTAAGGCATGCACAAAGCTGAAATCTTACCGCCCAGGTTTTGCTGAGTCTGAAGATCGGCGCACTCTGCAGAGCAGAAACCACGGACACCAGAGAATGGAGATTGTTCAACTCCAACAGTTTCTGTAAACAAGAGCGATTATAAAAGACATGTTAGGAACAGGATAGGAATGCGTAAAGTAACTTAGTTTTCCTTTAATTTTAATTGGTTATTAGGCTTTATTAGGCATTATTAGTGATTACCAATTATGGTACTAATTACTAATGAAGAAAAAAAAATACCACACCACAACAAAACAAATTCCAATTATTACTTGGATAAAGTACCAAGATGCGGAGTAAAAATACAATTTAAAAAAAAAAGTCTTATTTACAAATTACAAATTATTTAAAGGTTATATTCAACTAAGAATAGCAAAAAAGACAACTTCACTAAAATATGAACACTGAGAAATTTGCTTCTTGCAACATTTGCGCTCATTTTAAATTTAACAGCCACTGTGTTATATCACCTTGTCCTTTAAAAAAAACTGTACATGTTTAAAGGTCTGAGGGACTGAAGTCCCTCCAAGCTATCTCTGAGTGACAAACAGACAACTACACACTCTCACATAACTATAGCATTGTCCCCTCATCTTTCACTAGAAACATGAGGGGACAATGCTAATCACTGCACCACCGAGACACCCTGCTATATAAATCTTTTTCTCTCCCAAATAAATTTGTATTTTTTGGGAAATAAGATGTGCATACTGACTCACACACAAACTGAGGGACCTTGAAAGTAGCCCTGACCCCCTTAATATACCCTTTGCATATCTTCCACATCTCAACCTCAATGACCCAGACGGGTAGAGAGGGCCTGGGCGGAGGGCAATTTAAACCGGGCAGCAACAGAGTTAATCATAATGTCATGGTCCTGGGTCGGTGACCCAGTGTTTTTGGTTATGTACTTTTACTTTTGATAGTTTTGTATTTTCTAGCATTTAGTGGTGTTTCCTCTGGTTGATGTCTTCCCTGCTTGTGCATTTCCTTAGTGTAGTAAGTCTCTGTGTTTAGTCCGCGTCTCTGAGTCTGTGTCATTACGTGTATGTGTTTCCTGTTTTACTTTGAAGGGCTCTGTCTTATGTCAGTGTGTTCTGTTTACGTTTCCCCTGCCTTGTCAGTTATCATGTATTCCAGGTGTGTTCCCCTCCTGTTTCCCATCCCCTGATTCCTGGCATGTGTATTTATAGTGTGTGTTACCGTGTCCTCGTTGCTGGTTCGTCTGTGTTGTTTCCCCTCGGTCTCCCTGCATGTATTTCCCCGGACCTCCCTGCACCGTCATTCCTGGTTTGTGTGTTAGTTTACCCAGTTTAGGTTTCAGTTTCATGTTCCTAGCGCCTTTGTTGTTTTCACTTTTGTTGTTAATAAACACTCACCTGCACCAGAGCTGCCGCCTTTTGGTCCTATATATATTCCACACGGCTTGCCCCCGCAAACCGTGACAGAACGAACCAGCCACCATGGACCCAGCGGCTGTAAATCCGTCCGAGGAGCTCCAGGACGACATCACGTACAATGTGGAGATCCTTCTCAGCCTATGGCTGGAACATCCCCCGGAAGAGCTTCGCCGCGCAACAGAAGACCGGCTGCAACGGCTCTTTTCCGGCCTGCCATGGCTATTGAACTCGCTTCCTCCGACTATGCAGGCTTTTCTCCGGCTTACACCGCACCTTCTCTCGGCCACTCCTGCCTCGCTGCCCGACTCGCCGGATGTGATCTTGCCCGGCCCGTCGGAGCCGTCTGCGGGGAGGAGACGCCGATCGCGCCGTAAGCGCGCCACCCCACAGCTGGACGTTCGGACTTCTAATTCGCCGGCTGTGGTGAGTGAGGACTGTTTTTCATTTTCGGACTGCATGACTGTTCATTCAGGGGCTGCGTTTTGTATGGCGGATATCAACGCAAGCTGCTTATCGCCTGTGCAGCTACCGGCAGCTAAGTTAGCTCCCCCGCAGCCACTCTCAGCTCAGTTTCCTGTGCTTCCTTCAGTTCAGTCTCCTGTGCCACCCTCAGTTCAGTCTCCTGTGCCACCCTCAGTTCAGTCTCCTGTGCCACCCTCAGTTCAGTCTCCTGTGCCACCCTCAGTTCAGTCTCCTGTGCCACCCTCAGTTCAGTCTCCTGTGCCACCCTCAGTTCAGTCTCCTGTGCCGCCCTCAGTTCAGTCTCCTGTGCCGCCCTCAGTTCAGTCTCCTGTGCCGCCCTCAGTTCAGTCTCCTGTGCCGCCCTCAGTTCAGTCTCCTGTGCCGCCCTCAGTTCAGTCTCCTGTGCCGCCCTCAGTTCAGTCTCCTGTGCCGCCCTCAGTTCAGTCTCCTGTGCCGCCCTCAGTTCAGTCTCCAGTGCCGCCCTCAGTTCAGTCTCCAGTGCCGCCTGTAGCGCAGGCCTCAGTTCAGTCTCCAGTGCCGCCCTCAGTTCAGTCTCCAGTGCCGCCTGTAGCGCAGGCCTCAGTTCAGTCTCCAGTGCCGCCTGTAGCGCAGGCCTCAGTTCAGTCTCCAGTGCCGCCTGTAGCGCAGGCCCCAGTTCAGTCCCCAGTGCCGCCTGTAGCGCAGGCCCCAGTTCAGTCTCCAGTGCCGCCTGTAGCGCAGGCCCCAGTTCAGTCTCCAGTGCCGCCTGTAGCGCAGGCCCCAGTTCAGTCTCCAGTGCCGCCTGTAGCGCAGGCCCCAGTTCAGTCTCCAGTGCCGCCTGTAGCGCAGGCCCCAGTAGCTCCAGTGCCGCCTGTAGCGCAGGCCCCAGTAGCTCCAGTGCCGCCTGTAGCGCAGGCCCCAGTAGCTCCAGTGCCGCCTGTAGCGCAGGCCCCAGTAGCTCCAGTGCCGCCTGTAGCGCAGGCCCCAGTAGCTCCAGTGCCGCCTGTAGCGCAGGCCCCAGTAGCTCCAGTGCCGCCTGTAGCGCAGGCCCCAGTAGCTCTGGCTCCAGTATCATCGGCTTCACTCATTCGCTCCGTGCAGGGAGAAAGTTTAATTTCATCTCAAGGTGCTTTTCCTGGTTCAGCCGCCATTGGCACTGTTTGCCGCTCCAGGGCTTCCCCAGAGGCTAGGTCCCAGTCCTCAGCTGATTCTGGACCTCTGGAGTTTAAGCAGCCACCTGGGAAGTGCCCCGTGTCAGTGCTGTCTGAGCAGGGCCAGTGCTCAGCACAGCACCCATTTCCTTCATGTCTGCCAGTGGACTCCATGCCTGCGGGCTTTGTGATGGCTTCTGCTGGAGGGTCCAAGGGGCCCGTCCAGCCTTCGTCTCGTGTCTCCGCTGGAGGATCCGAGGGACCGCTCCAGCCTTCGTCTCGTGTCTCCGCTGGAGGGTCCGACGGACCGCTCCGGTCTTTGTTTCCTGTTTCCGCTGGAGGGTCCAAGGGACCGCTCCGGCCTTTGTCTCCTGTTTCTGCTGGGGGGCCCGAGGAGCCCGTCCAGCAGCCTTCCTCGTCAGCTGGTGGTTCCGAAGAACCACACCAGCCTCCTGTCTCCGCTGGAGGGTCCGAGGGGCCCGTTCAGCAACCTTCCTCGTCAGCTGGGCACCAGCACCATGCTACATCAGCTGGAGGGCCCGAGGAGCCCATCCAGCCACCATCTGCTACGCCAGCTCCAGCCTGTGCTTCGTCAGCTGCAGCCTCAGAGCCTTCGTCAGCTGCGGCCTCAGAGCCTTCGTCAGCTGCGGCCTCAGAGCCTTCGTCAGCTGCGGCCTCAGAGCCTTCGTCAGCTGCGGCCTCAGAGCCTTCGTCAGCTGCGGCCTCAGAGCCTTCGTCAGCTGCGGCCTCAGAGCCTTCGTCAGCTGCGGCCTCAGAGCCTTCGTCAGCTGCGGCCTCATCAGAGTCTTCGTCCTCGTCTGGTCCGGCCTCATCAGAGTCTTCGTCCTCGTCTGGTCCGGCCTCATCAGAGTCTTCGTCCTCGTCTGGTCCGGCCTCATCAGAGTCTTCGTCCTCGTCTGGTCCGGCCTCATCAGAGTCTTCGTCCTCGTCTGGTCCGGCCTCATCAGAGTCTTCGTCCTCGTCTGGTCCGGCCTCATCAGAGTCTTCATCCACGCCTGGTCCAGCTGCCTCTGCCTGTGCTTCTGCTACGTCTGGTCCAGCTGCCTCTGCCTGTGCTTCTGCTACGCCTGGTCCAGCTGCCTCTGCCTGTGCTTCTGCTACGCCTGGTCCAGCTGCCTCTGCCTGTGCTTCTGCTACGCCTGGTCCAGCTGCCTCTGCCTGTGCTTCTGCTACGCCTGGTCCAGCCTCTGCCTGTGCTCCTGTTACGCCTGGTCCTGCCTCTGCTTCAGCGTCGCCTGGTCCTGTGCCCTCCAAGCCTCGGCCGGTGCGCCTGACACTTGGGCGCCGCCGCTGCCTTCCGCGCGGCCGGCCCCCTGATCGCCATCGCCTGAGTGGCCGCCGCTGCCTTCCGCACGGCCGGCCCCCGGACCGCCATCGCCTGAGTGGCCGCCGCTGCCTTCCGCACGGCCGGCCCCCGGACCGCCATCGCCTGAGTGGCCGCCGCTGCCTTCCGCACGGCCGGCCCCCGGACCGCCATCGCCTGAGTGGCCGCCGCTGCCTTCCGCACGGCCGGCCCCCGGACCGCCATCGCCTGAGTGGCCGCCGTTGCCGTCCGCACGGCCGGCCTCCCGAACTGTATCCACGTCGCCGCCGTTGCCGTCCGCACGGTCGGCCCCCCGAACTGTTTTGGACTCCTGTGCTGTCGGCCCCCTGGCCGGCCCCCCCCGAACCGTTTTGGACTCCTGTGCTGTCGGCCCCCTGGCCGGCCCCCTGAACTGTTTTGGGCTCCTGTGCTGTCGGCCCCCTGGACTCTTCTGTTTTGGACTGTTTTTTTTTTGTGTTTTGGTGTGCTTCGTTTCTTTTGGTTTTGGGCTCGTTTTTTGTTTTTGTCTTTTGGCCTTCTGGTGCTCCGGTTTTGTTTTGCTTCGGGCCCTCCTTCCTGGGCCCCCGCCGCCCGCCCTGGTCGGGTTGTTTTCTGTTTTTTCTGGCTGTTTTTGTTTCTTGTTGGGCTGTCTGGAGCCAGCCTTTGAGGGGGGGGTACTGTCATGGTCCTGGGTCGGTGACCCAGTGTTTTTGGTTATGTACTTTTACTTTTGATAGTTTTGTATTTTCTAGCATTTAGTGGTGTTTCCTCTGGTTGATGTCTTCCCTGCTTGTGCATTTCCTTAGTGTAGTAAGTCTCTGTGTTTAGTCCGCGTCTCTGAGTCTGTGTCATTACGTGTATGTGTTTCCTGTTTTACTTTGAAGGGCTCTGTCTTATGTCAGTGTGTTCTGTTTACGTTTCCCCTGCCTTGTCAGTTATCATGTATTCCAGGTGTGTTCCCCTCCTGTTTCCCATCCCCTGATTCCTGGCATGTGTATTTATAGTGTGTGTTACCGTGTCCTCGTTGCTGGTTCGTCTGTGTTGTTTCCCCTCGGTCTCCCTGCATGTATTTCCCCGGACCTCCCTGCACCGTCATTCCTGGTTTGTGTGTTAGTTTACCCAGTTTAGGTTTCAGTTTCATGTTCCTAGCGCCTTTGTTGTTTTCACTTTTGTTGTTAATAAACACTCACCTGCACCAGAGCTGCCGCCTTTTGGTCCTATATATATTCCACACGGCTTGCCCCCGCAAACCGTGACACATAAAGTCTATCTCAATCTGGACAATTTCTTTGACTCCGTACGGAGAGGAATGCCTTTTGCCAATAGCCAAACCATCTGGCTGTCCTGGCAGGATGGAGTCAAGGTTCGATGGCCAAAAGGTTGTTTTCCTCCTCGGTCCTTAGCAGTGTGGAGCAAGTAGCTCTCCAAAGGTAGCAGCATCTGCAGATGGGAACGGAGGTCTCACTTTTGATGGCTGGGCAGACAGACAGCTGATAACTGAGCAATGCTTGAAAGGGTAATAGGCCTGTAGCAGCAGAGGTCATGGAGTTGTGGACGTACTTTACCCATTTTTAGATGGGACTTCCATGTGAACTGGGGGCCCCAGTCAGAAATGATGTCATAAGGAATGCAGATAAGTCTAAAAATGTGGTGGGTGAGTTTTTCTGCAATTTCCAGAGCTGATAGGAGTTTAGGAAGAGCAGCAAAATGGACAGCTTTGGAGAACCAGTCTATGCTGAATCTAGGGCTAGGTGAGACCACGGATGACCAGGTGTGGGTAGGGGTTTCAGGAGTCTTACAGGTAGGGAAGTGGAAATTTTGTTTTGAGCACATCTGGGTTGGAACATATTCCTAGACATCCTTGGACAAGGATGGCCAGGATGGCAGGTGAATCTTGAAGTCTGGGCCCAATGAATTACTTTTAAACTGAACTCTTGTGGGAACATAGAGACTATTTGGGGGTCCTGTAGTGGGGTATGGCTCCCTCTTCTGGGCACTGACGATCTCAGACTTAATCTCCCAGGTTACGGAACCAGCATGAGGACAGAATCGTCTCATCCTCAGGTGAGCTGTTGGAAGTGGCAAATTGTCTAGACAAGGCGTCTGACAGTGGGCCAGTAGGTTATAGAAATATTAAAGCGGGTAGAGAGCTGACCCACCTGCCTTGATGGGAGTTTAATCTTTTTGCAGTTTACACATAGGCAATATTCTTGTGATCTGTCTAAACAATAAATATATGCTCTGAGCCCACAAGCCAATGCTTCCATTCCCCCAATGCCAACTTCATGGCCAGTAGGGGTGGGGGAAAAAAATCGATACTGTGTAGTATCGTGATATTTTGTTTGCTAATAATGTATCGATACAGGGACAGCAGAAATCGATATTTTGTTACAAAAAAAGTTTTTGTGGAGTGGAACATGCTCTGACTTCAGAGCATGTTGATCAACTCCTTTTTCTGAGCAAGAATCCTGACATTCCTTCACTGTCCAAATGTGTTTAACTTTTTTTTTGGCAGCAATAAACACGACAGTTTACTTATTTTAATTTAAGACATGTTTTATTTTAATTAAGTTTAAAACTTTTTTATTTAATGTAAAATTATATTTTGTTTTAATTTACTTTCAAATTCTTCAGTTGCTGAATGGGCTGCATAGTTTTCATAAATTGCATAGTTCAGAATAGCTATAATTGTACCAGATGGTTGCATTCAGTTAAGTTGGACTAGACTGTAATACAAACCGTTCAGTTTGTCAACAATAAAACTGACATGAGAGAAAGACTGAGTGTGAGACTTTGATATTAGATAAAATGAATATTGATAAAGTTTACCTTTATGTACAGAATCTGAATATCGCAAAATATTTTAAAAAATTGCAATAATATCGTATCGTGCGTTAAGTATTGTGATAATATCGTATCGTGGGATGTATGGTGATTCCCACCTCTAATGGCCAGCAACTCCCGATCATAGTTTTTCCTTTGCTGGAGTCAGACGATGGGAGAAAAAGGCACACGCATGCATCTTACAAGAATGTTGCTGTGAGAGAACAGCACCCACTGCAGAATCGCGCTGCGTTGTCTGGAAGTCTGGACTCCCATGTGACCTTACAAAGTCCAGGCTATCGAAAACGCGAATACGGACTCCCGTACTTGAGTATTTAGAAATGGTCTAAAAGTCTGCAGTCTATTAACTGACCTCAGCTAACAATGTTAGCTCAGTGTCAGGAATCCTTTATTAATAGTAATTAAAAAAATAAATAAATAAAAAAATCATACAGTAATAGTACATCAAAGATACTGAAGTTTTGCCCATCCCATTCTTCTTATGAAGCAGTGTTGGAATTTCCAAGTAAGAAATGCATTCCTGCCCGTGCAGTGCTGGCTCTGTTGTGCTGGCTCTGGGTCCATTGTGTAACTGACGCTACCAAAATTAACAGGACACTTACATTAGAGCCTCTTATTGTGTGTTTTGTTTGGGTTTCCAGCAGTCAGAATGAGAGAAACTGTATTAATCCCAGATGGAAATTGAGTAAAAAAAAAAAAAGTTAAAAAAAAAAAAGAGCAGCGGGTCATACTCGAACTCAGGCTGGCCGCTCTCAGCCATGCGCCCAAGTGCGTTTAGCCTTTAGCCTAAATCGGAAAAGACTGCCGTGTATTCTATTTATTTCAATAAAGTAACTGTATTCTGATTACTGCCTATTTAAACGGTAACTGTAATGGAATACAGTTACTCATTTTGTACTTTAAATACATAACGCCAGTATATATATTCCTCCCCAACACTGTGTGGTAAGTCTATACAAGTACTAGTGGGAAATGGTGGTAATGATGAATATGGTAAATCAATAGTGTGTTGAGCAGGGGTAGGGATTAATAAGTGTGTATAAACTTCTTTCAACTCCATTTCAGACTTAATGATTGAGAGGTTATTACATGTCATTGACATATAGTGTATGTTGTTTGAGCACATATCTGTGTGAATGTGTATACATATGTGTGTGCACATGTGTATATGCAGCTGTGTATATGTTAAATAAAAGGTTGTCGTCATCATCTTCATCATCATCTGAACTCACCTTTGCTATCTTGACAAAGTGACTCAGTATCTCTGCTCGGATTTTCAGTGTCTGGGCAGTTAAGATTTCTCTCACCAGCCAAAAGCTCACCTAAAACACACAAATATAATTTGAAACACAGGCACATGCTCACACACACATACACACAAAACTTCTGAGGATTAAGTCTGTTTATTTAGGATTTTCATGATCCCACAGATTTTGAATGACTCATTAACACACACACACACACACACACTCCAAATTGAAGACAGAAGACAACTAGTGATGTATAGTGTAGTACTGTAAAATACAATGAAACAACATGAAATTTCTAATATCAAAATGAAGATAATTTTATTTTTAGTCAGTTCTCATGTTGGAGTGTATATTTTTTAGATGATACTCTAATAAAAACTAAGAAAATAATTTTGTTAAATATAGGCATACTTTTCATTTTCAAGACCTATTTGCCCTGTCTTCCTACAATTTTGAGGCCTACTCCCCTGGAAGAATTTGAAAATTAAGAGCCAAAATATGTATATATATAACAAACGTACTTAACTAGTTATAACCAGAATAGTTACAATAATGTTTGAAAAAAAGTGCAGTGAAAGTTAGCTGGCTGACATTTTTAAATATAATACATCTTGATTTTAAAGAACCTTTAAAAAAAAACCTTTTAAAAAACAAAAAATAAGAGCTCCAAGGGGAAAGAAAGACTCTAGCTTGTGAAAAGTCCATTTCAATAGTAATTACACCAGATCTACCAAGATTAGCAAATGGGGAATATAGAAGGTAAAGTGCTTACTTGACTGTGAAATGTAGTTATAGGTTTTAAATAAGAGAAAAAACAGCATTTATCTTCACCAGTAATGCATCATAGATTGAATCCATCAGTATTTTTCATACAAAAACAATGATGAAGATGAAATTTGTCATAATTGATAGAGTGCATCTTCCTGGTTTTAACCCTTTAAGACCTACCATAGAACTAAGTCCGCCAGAGCTTACTTTATATTTTTACATGTTGTAGTGCCATTTTTGGGAGCATTTCAAGTTGCTATACAGTGGGGCAAAAAAGTATTTAGTCAGCCACCGATTGTGTAAGTTCCCCCACTTAAAATGATGACAGAGGTCAGTAATTTGCACCAGAGGTACACTTCAACTGTGAGAGACAGAATGTGAAAAAAAAATCCATGAATTCACATGATAGGATTTGTAAAGAATTTATTCGTAAATCAGGGTGGAAAATAAGTATTTGGTCACCTCAAACAAGGAAAATCTCTGGCTCTCACAGACCTGTAACGTCTTCTGTAAGAAGTTTTTCTGTCCCCCACTCGTTACCTGTATGAATGGCACCTGTTTGAACTCATCATCTGTATAAAAGACACCTGTCCACAGCCTCAAACAGTCAGACTCCAAACTCCGCCATGGCCAAGACCAAAGAGCTTTCGAAGGACACCAGGAAAAGTATTGTAGACCTGCACCAGACTGGGAAGAGTGAATCTACAATAGGCAAGCAGCTTGGTGTGAAAAAATCAACTGTGGGAGCAATCATCAGAAAATGGAAGACATACAAGACCACTGATAATCTCCCTCGATCTGGGGCTCCACGCAAGATCTCATCCCGTGGGGTCAAAATGATCATGAGAACGGTGAGCAAAGATCCCAGAACCACACGGGGGGACCTGGTGAATGACCTGCAGAGAGCTGGGACCAAAGTAACAAAGGTCACCATCAGTAACACACTACAACGGCAGGGAATCAAATCCCGCAGTGCCAGACGTGTTCCGCTGCTGAAGCCAGTGCATGTCCAGGCCCGTCTGAAGTTTGCCAGAGAGCACATGGATGATACAGCAGAGGATTGGGAGAATGTCATGTGGTCAGATGAAACCAAAGTAGAACTTTTTGGTATAAACTCAACTCGTCGTGTTTGGAGGAAGAAGAATACTGAGTTGCATCCCAAGAACACCATACCTACTGTGAAGCATGGGGGTGGAAACATCATGCTATGGGGCTGTTTTTCTGCCAAGGGGACAGGACGACTGATCCGTGTTAAGGACAGAATGAATGGGGCCATGTATCGTGAGATTTTGAGCCAAAACCTCCTTCCATCAGTGAGAACTTTGAAGATGAAACGAGGCTGGGTCTTCCAACATGACAATGATCCAAAACACACCGCCCGGGCAACAAAGGAGTGGCTCCGTAAGAAGCATTTGAAAGTCCTGGAGTGGCCTAGCCAGTCTCCAGACCTCAACCCCATAGAAAATCTGTGGCGGGAGTTGAAAGTCCGTGTTGCTCGGCGACAGCCCCAAAACATCACTGCTCTCGAGAAGATCTGCATGGAGGAATGGGCCAAAATACCAGCTACTGTGTGTGCAAACCTGGTAAAGACCTATAGTAAATGTTTGACCTCTGTTATTGCCAACAAAGGTTATGTTACAAAGTATTGAGTTGTATTTTTGTTATTGACCAAATACTTATTTTCCACCCTGATTTACGAATAAATTCTTTACAAATCCTACCATGTGGATTCATGGATTTTTTTTTCACATTCTGTCTCTCACAGTTGAAGTGTACCTCTGGTGCAAATTACTGACCTCTGTCATCATTTTAAGTGGGGGAACTTGCACAATCGGTGGCTGACTAAATACTTTTTTGCCCCACTGTACATCAATACAACTGTTATAGCCCAAATTTTAATAATATTTATGCATTAAATCCATAGTAACCACATAAATTGCAAAAAACTGCAATAAACTACAGAAAATTTTAAAATCGTTTTTGTTTTGTTTTTTACATATATTTCTAATTAGAGAAATTTAAGAAGTTTATCCCTCAAAACTTTAAATACAAAAAAGTTGCAAAAAATAGTTTACAACCACAGGAAATTTATTTTGAGTGTCTTCATAGTTTTATTTTTGAGATACACCAATTTTTATATACTGCAGAAAAAACGAAAAACAATCCTATAATGCAAATTTGCAAAGAAAATGTGCATCAAAATAAACTATTTAAAGCAGTGCAATTTGAGTTCTAAGCATCCCAGAAACTATTCAGAAAAGTCTAAAGTCATACATGACTTTTAAAAACACCAGTATAGGCTTTTAAGGCCTACAAGTAAAAAACTACATTTTCTGCGAAAATGACATCACTTCCGGTTTCGGGCAGGAAATGGCGGACATGCGATCGTTTGCGTTGACGTCTATTTCAATGTAGGAAGTGTTACAAACAGCTGATTGGCTCGGCAAAGCGTGTTTCTGGAATATTATGTTTTTGTTCCTGCAAGCGCTTTTTATGCAATTTTTGCAAAGCTATATGTGGAAGGAAACTGTGACCTAGCACAAGCTGATGGCATGAGATGTAAGTACAACTCCTCCGGTTTCATATGCAAAAAAAATTATTGCGCTAGCTTACGTGGTTCCGGTTCTACAGGGATTTAAAAATAGATCAAAATGGAGCATGCCCGCTCCGACTGGCTTTAAAGGGTTAACTAATGACCTTCGAGCAGCATCAAGTTTTTTAGTAACATCAAAGCCAAGAATGTTCACTATGAGCTTTATAGTTGAAAGAACTATAGTTTAAACTCCCTAGTTTCATTTTCATTTTTTAACTCCATATATTGAACTTAAAAATGCTCAAAAATATTGCGTTCAATGTAAAGCTAAAATAAAAGTGGGCCGTCAAGTCTGACACCTTAGTATTAATAGATTTGAACCTTGAATGTCCCTACCTGACCAGAAGACTAAAACAAATATGTGCTTTAGAAATCGTATGGGACAAACCTGGTTGAACCGACGTGTGAATGCAACCACATTGGGGGCTAAACTGTGTTTCTCCTTCCCACTCCATCCACAACTAGCCAGCTCCTGCAGAGTAGGAAAGAAGAAAAATTATTTCAGGAATCACCAATAGCACCTGGAGTGTGGTTGCTGACACTATATATATTTATGCATTTTACTAAACTGACAAGGAATGATCACACCACATTATTCGTGGTCAGCAACACTTGTGAAACTAGGAATATATGGGATTCCCCTGCTGCAAAATAACAAACTGCCATTTAGGGTGTTTTCACACAGGTATAACTGAATTTTTCCCCATCAAACTTTGTTCAGGTGGTTATTGCTTTTTTATTGCTAGTCAGCCTCATACATCCGGTCCAGTTGGAGGCTTTGCTGCTGTGTTTGAAAACAGATCCTCATGTCATTCTATGAAAGTTAGACATTTTTCATTGTCTCAAATACAGTTGATTGAAGCAGGGAATAAGAATAATCTTCCCATTTTGTGCATTTGTATCATCTGCTTTTTCAAGGAGTTCAAGTGACACTCTAATCTTCCACTATGAAGCTGTCCAGATTAGTTATAGTTGATGCGATGACTCTGACCTCTTTACCAGGACCTTTATCAGTATCATGGATTGTTTTCATTTTACCCAATATGTGTCTGGCCCCACACATAGTAAAGGACAGATACTGGACCTTGTTTTTACTTTGGGTTTCAGAGTGGCATTTGTTCTCAGGAAGTTTTTACTTCATCCTTTCTTTTTAAGTTCTCTCTCCTTGTGTCTTCGTCTCCCGTTTGCCATGTAGTTAGCTCTCACATCCTAAATCTCTTTTCTGCAGTTAAATTATTCTGATTCTTTTAATTTATTTTTATATCCTTTTAATGATGTTGATCTCTCAACAAATTCATTATCATTATGTTTGCAATGACCCATGATGTTAACAGGCTTGTTGTAGAAGTTTTTTTTCCCTTTTCTTTTTTTGTTACTCTGCAAGTCAACCATCTCTTTTTCTTGCTTACATTCCGAAAGAGGTCATTTCTGCTGGACCTTTCCACAAAGCTCCTCACCTCACCCTGTATTCCAATTCCACTCCACCCTTTATACACCCAATCAGTGAAGTGTCAAAGAACTTCTGCAGGTGGCATGTTTTACTCCTATACTGGAAATCTGCAATCCACATCAGTAAACAGGAATGGAGATACGACTGTCCTCTATGGTGCGCCAACATTACTAACCACCACGTCAGACAGGGTGCCCCTAGCTGCACCAACTGAGGCCTATCTGACTTATATATACAGCAATCCAGGAAACATTAGAAGTGGTGAAATCCATTCTGAGCTTCTTCTCACTCATCTTCTCACTATTCAGGTGAGAATGAGTATTCTGTAATAGGTAAATAACAGCATCATTCACCCCCACAAGAGGATGATAAGCAAACTGAAGAGATTCAAGATCATGTAAGCTAAGCCAGCCAAGAACCAGTCTCTCCAACACCTGCATGACATGTGACATCGTGATAAAGATTTATAAAGAAGGAATCGCTTTCTTTGGTACCGGCACAAAACAGGATGTCTAGCACTGGTACCTTTTTCCGTAAAAGACTCAAGTTGAAGAGTTGCTGCAGGATGCCAGGCAGCTGGGTAGCACATAAATTTAGGAGCTTTGGAATGATGCGATCATTCCTGAGCCTTGGCTTGGTCTAACCTTTCCAGCTGTCTTCTTACCTGGCCAACTGTCACAGTCGTGTTGAGAACTGTATAATGGGCTGAGGGCGTGTTAAGGCTGTATTTAGTGTTTAGGGTAAACAGGGATTCAAAAACTAAACCTGTTGAAAAACAGATTCATTTCACTGACTCTGTACGGGATGCCCCCCTGCTGCTATTAATCTTTTGGGTTTAGGCCAGTAACATTCCAAGTCAGCAGTAGGACAACTTCAACACTTGGACATGGATTGATCTACCCAATAGGCAGCTCAAACCCAATAGGCAGATCAAACCATTCCAGGTGTTTGCATAGAAGGTCATATTTAAATAAACTTTAATAGATTTCTAGTAAGTCTAAAATTAACTCACTGAAAGTACAAAGGATAAGTTATAGTATACACTATCAGTGAAAAATGTAGCAATTTTATTGAAAAGGTTAAAAGACAAAGTGAAAGTTACAATATTTCCATGTGATTGTTTTTTGATATATATATTCTTATTCTCATCATTCTCTTCATTTTTGTACAATAGGAGGAGACAAATCATCCATCTTTTATACAGCCATAGAATAGAATAGAATAGAATAGAATAGAATAGAATGTCTTTATTGTCACTATACAGTTGTACAATGAGATACATTGTACAGGGCAGTTTGTTATGCTTTGCAACTAAGGAAGCTGCTGCAACGGGCTCCCACTCTCAACGTGCCACTCACCAAGTATTCAGATTCATGTTTAATTAGATCTGGATATGTGGACAGATGTAGAGATTAACTGCTGGAAAGTCCTAAATGCTTTGCTCAAAGTATTTAAAACACAGATGAATCAACAGTTGCAACCTGAAATTTTTGCTTCGCTTCTCTCATGGCAGAGGCATGTGTGGAGAGTTCTCTAAGTCTTGGATTTCATTAACCCCAGGCTTGTTTTTCAGGCTGTGTACTGCTCCGCTTGCACTGTGCCTCAATAGTTGTGCAGCCCATATACAAACAGTCAGCAATGGAGCCCAGTGATTTTAACATTCCAGCATTCCAAGGGAGCTTTTACTTTGACTTAACACTTTCTGTCACACATACACTCACTATGATGGATGCACTAGGGGCAATTTGGGGTCAGAGAATGTTTCTCCAAGCAAACTTTAGCATGTGAACTTGAGGAGCTCAGGACTAAACTAACATTTGATTGGTAGACTACCCACTGTACTACCTCAGCCACATGCAACTGAATAATTGAAAAATGAACAACGAATGGCAACTACTTTGTTAAGAACCCCACCATATTCAGCTCAAGACCCAAATGCGTTATGGAAAAAGAAGGTGACCCAAGAGAAGCCTTTGTTGTCCAAAAATTACATCCATCCAAAACTACAGTTTACCAGAAAGCATAAAGACTGACCAGACTTTCTGTCAAAGATGGAATTGTCTGACCAATATAGTAGAGATAACTGGCACAAACCAAAGACAGATTTCAATGAAGAAGCAGATGCATGGTGGAGGAAGTGTTCTGCTTTTGCTGTGTTACAGATTGGGCAGTTTGTGGTTTCTAATTTCCATTTGAATTCTGTAACACTTCAAAAGCAGTGGTGCAAGATAATGTCGTCATCTGTCTGAAACTTGAAGTTGGAAGAGAAATAGATCCTAACCTAGCACTAGAAAATTTCTCCAAGGAATATATCAAAAAGAAGAATTTGAGGGTTATATAATAGCCTAATTAAAGCCCAGATTTGAAACAACAGATATGAACCTGGAGGACTACAGTTCAACTAGTCAATACCAGAGACTGGTGATTAATTATGCAAAGAGCCTTCAAGAATGTATTTTTCCAAAGGGAGCAATACATTATGCAGCAATGACAAACTTATATATATTCAGTCCTTAATAACTTACTGCCATGTCAAAATCTATCAACAAATATCTTACAAATGCATAATATCTACAACAAAAAGCATATGCTTTGCTCCACACACTCATGGTAATCCTTTTGCATTTCAATCCGTCAACACAATATTAAAAAGCCAAGATAATGCAAATGTTATAAATTATTAAATTGAGGTAAATAAAACACAACAAAAACAACAGAAGTACATATGTGCTTTTGTTTGGTTAAAAAAGGAATGAATTGTTTGAACCTGATTCAAGTGACATTTGGGGGAAGCCTGAACACATGTTGGATGGGCTTTATTGTACACCTACCACTGACAGATGTGAAACCCATGGCTGCAAAGTCATAACTTTCTGACTGACATTTAGAGATAAAACTACTTGGGATGCCATTTTAGAAGAACAGATTTGTGTACAATTACGTAATTAGGGGATTTCATCCCGACCCAATTCCAAATCTCAATTTCTTTCCATTTCTCTCCCCGGTAATCCTCCTGGCACATAGCATCTGAAGACACTGATGCTTCGAGATTTTTCAGCCAGGAACAGTGAAAGGAAGTTTACTGACTAATGCAGGCTAAGCAGCATTTCCAAACATGGAGGACAATCCAGGTTCAGCTGACTGGAGCAGCTGTGAAGACCATCTTGAGCAGAAATACTTGTAATCAGTGAATGAGGAGGAGTAGCTCTCTGAGGGGAATCCTGCATTTTGGTTTTTCACCTTTTTTTTTTTAATGGTAGAGAAAGATGGCTTTCAATGAAGCGCAGTAAAGGTTTGTCTGGCCAAGAGTCACACCACTGAGTGCACTGTTATTGCCACTGTATAGGTGATACCATTTAGCAATCATAATCATATTGCCTAAGAACAGTGTTCATATTCCATGGGACTGTTATACATCTAAGCTCATAGAAATTAATCAGAAACTGCTTGAAGAATTCAGTAATAATCAACTATTAGGCTTATGACACTCCACAGTTGGCATTGAGAATGAAACTGTGAAATGATTTTAGAAGACTACCCACCACTTTAACATCACAAGCATTTCTTACCTCTGGTTGTATGGCTTTAAACACTGGTGCATCCATCAGGGTGATTTGACTCTGAAAGAAAAAAAAAAAGTTACATAGACATATACACACACACACACACCAAGTCCGATTAAAATTATATAATGGACATGGACATAATGTTTAGACTCTTGGCTTTCATTTGAGGGTATCCACATTCAACTGGATAAAGGGTTTAGGAGTTTCACCTCCTTAACATGTGCCACCCTCTTTTTAAAGAGACCAAAAGTAATTGCAAATAATTGAACATTAAAGGCTATTTTATGGGCAGGTATGGGCAATTCCTTTATTATGTCATTGCCAATTAAGCAGATAAAAGCCCTGTAATTGTTTTGAGGTGTGGTGCTTGCAGTTGATAGATTTGGAAGATTGTGCTGTGAATGGACAACGCGCTGTCAAAGGAGTTCTCCCTGCAGGTAAAACAAGCCATCCTTAAGCAGCGAAAACAGAAAAGAAAAAAAAAACATCAGAGAAACTGCCACATCATTAGGAGTGGAAAAATCTACAGTTCTCAGTACATCCTGAGAAAGAAGGAAAGCACTGTTGAACTCAGCAATGCAAAAAGACGTCCTGGACGTCCACGGAAGACAGCAGCGGTGGATGATCGGAGAATCATTTCCATAATGAAGAGAGACCCCTTCAAAACAGCCAAGGAGGTAGACGAATCAATATACAAGTCTACCATAAAGAGAAGACTGCAGCTCATGATCCAAAGCATACCACATCAGAGGTAGTGTGACGGTTTGGACGTGCGTGGCTGCCAGTGGCACTGGGACACTACCATTTATTGATGATGTGACACAAAACAGAAGCAGCCGAACTAATTCTTAGTTTTTCAGGGAAATACTGTCTGCAGCAAAATGCAGTCAAATTGATTGGGTGGCATTTCCTGATACAGATGGATACTGACGCAAAACATACAGCCAAAGCAACCCAGGAGTTTATTAAAGCAAAGAAGTGGAATATTCTTAAATGGTCAAGTTAGTCACCTGATCTTAACACAACTGAGCATGCATTTTGAAGACTAAACTTCGGACAAAAAGGTCTACAAACAGGCGGAGCTTTAAAAAGGAGGAAACCCACCATCTGGTGATGTCCATGAGTTCAATACTTCATGCTGTCACTGGCAACAAATGGGTTTTCAACCAAGTATTAGAAATGAACATTTTATTTTCAGTTATCTAATTTGTCCAATTATTTTTGAGCACCTGAAATGAAGGAATTGTGTTAGAAAATGCTCTAGGTCATCACATTTTTATGCAGTCTTTTTGTTCAACCCACCGAATTAAAGCCGAAGGTCGGCAGTTTAACTGGAGTCGAAGATGTTTCATTTAAAATTCATTGTGGTAATTTAGAGAACCAAAATGAGGAAAAAAGTTGTCTCTGTCCAAATATTTATGGACCTAACTGTATAGCTAGTGCTACAGAAGAAGAATAGGCATAAAGAGAGTAACATTTCTACATGACAGTTTCTACAACATCTCTATCAGCTCAACAAATATCAGCAAAAACATGGACTGTTCGTGCGCAGTTTGTCACACAGTGTTTTGCTAACTAAAGGTCCAGCTGCTAAAGGTCCAGAGAGAGAAAAAAAAATGAGTTAACTTCAGTGAGAGATGGAGAAACATAAGAAAAGACAGGAGAGAAGGGGAAGAAGAGAGGGTACATTTAAAGGTAAGGACTCCTCAGTGACACTTAACACATAAACTGCAGATTGAAAGATTACATGTAATGTTGCATTAAAATTCTGGGTACTTTTTTGCAGGATTAGCTTAGCTTTAATGTAGTGAATTCACATTGAAAAACTGTGTTGGACTGATACACAGTGGCTGTGATGGTCAGTGTTAGGTAGCAGAGATTAATTTACATTTAAACTGATGACGCTTAGATTCTTTCACTGAATTCACTCATTATGTTGTTATGTATGTTGTTGTATGCTGTTGGTGTAGGAAATGGAACTCAGCAGAGATAGCTGTCACACAGCTTCTTAGATCTTGTTGAATTCAGTTGTGAAAATTCACAAACAGCAACAGGTCAGCTGATAACAGCTTCTCTACTAAGAAAACCTATTGGAGCTCACAATATAAATTATTGTAAGCTGTTCGTATTTTCTCCAAGCTGTGCCACTACAAAAGATCTTAGTCTTGCCCCACCTGCTAAATCTCACTGTAACCGTTCACTGTTTCTATTTCGTAGTGGAGGCAACAGATGACATTTTTTTTGTTTTTATTCTTTTTTTTTTATTCTGCTTTGAATAACAGATTCAAACTGAGTACATTCATTAGAATTAGAATTTAGATTCAAAAAACATTTGAATTCTCATGTACTAATATCATACTTATATATATAAGTATATTAATAAAGCAGAATGTCCAGTTGTCTGTGCATAAAAACAGATTATACTTTTAACTTTCTTACTTTGAGTAGATTACAGAGACTGTACTTGTTCACTTTTACTTGAGGAAAGAGGTTAAATCAATGCTTCAACTTTAACTGGAGTATTTTTTTTAACACAGGTATTTCAGCTGCAGATGAGGGGTGATGCAGTGGGTTCAGGGCAGTGCTAGTTGGGGCTGATTGGTGCTGCTAGTAATAACTGTCTAGTCTTGCTTCTTTTATTTAATAGAATGCTGAGATAAGGCAAGCAAAGCTGCAGAGTGGAAGCAGTATCCTAGTCAAATGCCCAAACCAGCTCAAGTGGCACTTTTCGATGTGGAGGAGTAGTATCTCTACTTTGATCCTCTCTCTGATGGCTGAACCCCTCATCTCTAAAGGAGAAATAGGGTGAGGAGAAAGCTTACCGTTTCTATCCACAGCCCTGTTCGTTAGGTTACTACCAAAGCCTGTGACCACTGGTGAGAGTGTGAACATAGGTTGACCAATAACACGACAACTTCGCTTTTACGCTCCTGTCTCTCTTCTCCGTGGCGGACTAGGACTGGTGTAGCATGTGCATAACTGCAGCCTCAGCCCCAGTCCATCTCTCCCCTCACACATGAACAAGACTCCAAGCTACTTAAACTCCTCTACTTGGAACAGCAATGTCTCTGACCCAGAGTGGGCACTCCACTCCACCCTTTTCTGGCTGAAGACCATGGCCTCAGACTTTGAGTTTCTAATTCTCACACCAGCCACTTCACACTCTGCTGAGAACTGCTCCAGTGTAAGATAGAGACCACGACCTGATGAAACGAATAGGACTACATCATCTGCAAAAACAGAGATGAGATTCTGAGGTCACCAAGGCAGATGCTACACACCTAGATATTCTGTTTATAAAAATTATAAACAGAATTGATGAAAAAGGGCAACTCTGGTGGAGTTCAATACCCACTAGAAATGAGTTAGACTTATTGCCAGCAATGTGGACAAAGCTCTCACTGCAGCTGTACAGGGACCGAATGGCTCATAACAATCGGCCAAACACCGTATACTCCAGCACCACCCCCCACGGGATACCCTGAGGGATATGGTCGAATTCCTTTTACAAGTCTATAAAACACATGTAGGAACACACCATTCTTAAAGATTGGAACCACCACCTTAGTCTGCCAATCCTGAGACAATGGCCCAGATTGCCACAAGCGCTGCAGAGGTGTGTCCAGCAATACAGCCCTATAACATCCAGAGAATTCAGGAATTTAGGGTGAATTTCATTCACCACGGCCACCAAGGTGTTGTTTAACTACCAAGGTTATTATCGTTAACGAAAACTAACGAAATAACGAAAACTAGAAGTGAAAAAACATTTTCATTAACGGAAATAAAAATAAAAACAAAAAAAGGAAAACTAACTAAAATTAACTGAATTTATAGCAAAAATGTGTTTAGTTTTCATTGATGTGTGCGTGTCATACAATAGTCAAGGGTGAAAATGAAGTTTAGTTTCCAGATTTTTTTTCTTGCTGTCTAATTATGCCAGCAGGTGGCCAGTACGTTAGTAGAGTCGTCTGTGTTGCTGCTCCGTCCACGCGCAGAATCATGTCAGGAAAAGTCGGGAGAAAGCGCCAGAGTCCAATTTGGGATTACTTTGAATATGACTGTGTTTTGGATAAAGCAAGTGTCTTGTAGTGGAAAGAGACAAATTATGAGGGACATTTCTAAAGGGAAAAAAAATCCCACAAACCTTAAAGTGCACTTGAAAAGCTCACACAAGAAGGCTAACCTAGCTTACCTTGAGAATGTAAGGGAGCACACTCAACCCTCATCCCCAGAAACAGACGCTAACCCTAGGCAAGGCAGCGTGATGCATCCCGAGACAACAGGACTGGGATATCTACATAACCGTGTGAGTCAATTGCCTTCAAAAAGTTTATCAATTCACTTGAACCAAAATTATGAACACCCGGTGCTGCAAGAGTCAATAGTCTCATTGGGGCCAAGATATACAGTGGGGCAAAAAAGTATTTAGTCAGCCACCGATTGTGCAAGTTCCCCCACTTAAAATGATGACAGAGGTCAGTAATTTGCACCAGAGGTACACTTCAACTGTGAGAGACAGAATGTGAAAAAAAAATCCATGAATCCACATGGTAGGATTTGTAAAGAATTTATTCGTAAATCAGGGTGGAAAATAAGTATTTGGTCACCTCAAACAAGGAAAATCTCTGGCTCTCACAGACCTGTAACGTCTTCTGTAAGAAGCTTTTCTGTCCCCCACTCGTTACCTGTATGAATGGCACCTGTTTGAACTCATCATCTGTATAAAAGACACCTGTCCACAGCCTCAAACAGTCAGACTCCAAACTCCGCCATGGCCAAGACCAAAGAGCTTTCGAAGGACACCAGGAAAAGTATTGTAGACCTGCACCAGACTGGGAAGAGTGAATCTACAATAGGCAAGCAGCTTGGTGTGAAAAAATCAACTGTGGGAGCAATCATCAGAAAATGGAAGACATACAAGACCACTGATAATCTCCCTCGATCTGGGGCTCCACGCAAGATCTCATCCCGTGGGGTCAAAATGATCATGAGAACGGTGAGCAAAGATCCCAGAACCACACGGGGGGACCTGGTGAATGACCTGCAGAGAGCTGGGACCAAAGTAACAAAGGTCACCATCAGTAACACACTACAACGGCAGGGAATCAAATCCCGCAGTGCCAGATGTGTTCCGCTGCTGAAGCCAGTGCATGTCCAGGCCCGTCTGAAGTTTGCCAGAGAGCACATGGATGATACAGCAGAGGATTGGGAGAATGTCATGTGGTCAGATGAAACCAAAGTAGAACTTTTTGGTATAAACTCAACTCGTCGTGTTTGGAGGAAGAAGAATACTGAGTTGCATCCCAAGAACACCATACCTACTGTGAAGCATGGGGGTGGAAACATCATGCTATGGGGCTGTTTTTCTGCCAAGGGGACAGGACGACTGATCCGTGTTAAGGACAGAATGAATGGGGCCATGTATCGTGAGATTTTGAGCCAAAACCTCCTTCCATCAGTGAGAACTTTGAAGATGAAACGAGGCTGGGTCTTCCAACATGACAATGATCCAAAACACACCGCCCGGGCAACAAAGGAGTGGCTCCGTAAGAAGCATTTGAAAGTCCTGGAGTGGCCTAGCCAGTCTCCAGACCTCAACGCCATAGAAAATCTGTGGCGGGAGTTGAAAGTCCGTGTTGCTCGGCGACAGCCCTAAAACATCACTGCTCTCGAGAAGATCTGCATGGAGGAATGGGCCAAAATACCAGCTACTGTGTGTGCAAACCTGGTAAAGACCTATAGTAAACGTTTGACCTCTGTTATTGCCAACAAAGGTTATGTTACAAAGTATTGAGTTGTATTTTTGTTATTGACCAAATACTTATTTTCCACCCTGATTTACGAATAAATTCTTTACAAATCCTACCATGTGGATTCATGGATTTTTTTTTCACATTCTGTCTCTCACAGTTGAAGTGTACCTCTGGTGCAAATTACTGACATCTGTCATCATTTTAGGTGGGGGAACTTGCACAATCGGTGGCTGACTAAATACTTTTTGCCCCACTGTACATTTTATAGTTGCCTGGTATCAATGGTTGTTCATCTGCCTTTATTTATTTATTTAAAGAACCCATAGGTGGGAATGTGAGTTGTCTGTCTCTGCGTGTTAGCCCTGCGACAGACAGGCGACCTGTCCAGGGTGCAGGGTATGGTAGCTGGAATAGCAACATACCCAAAGATAAGCAGAAGAGAATGACTGATATGATGAAACTGGGATTTTGTTACACTTAATTATTGCAAACACAACTAAAACTATAACTGAAACTAATCAAAACTAAACTGAAACTAAGGATTTTCAAAAAAATAAAAACTAAACTAAACTAGCAAACAATTGGTAAAAACTAATTAAAACTGATATAAAATTGAAAATCTGAAGTCAAAACTAAATAAAAATAAAAAAACTAATGAAAATTGCAAAACTATTAAAACCCTGTTAACTACCTGAGTGACTTTGCCATTCAGACTCAATGTCCTCAGCCTCCCTCAGAACACTATTAAAGTTCTGCCAGAGGTGAGAGTTGAACATCTTGTGGTCAGGGGCTTCTGCCAGGTGTTCCCAATGCACCTTCGCTATATGTTTTGGTGTGCCATGTCTGTCCAGCATCCTCCCTTGCCACCTGATCCAACTCACCACATGTGGTGATCAGCTGACGGTTCAGCTCCTCCTTCATCTAAGTGTCCAGAGATCTAGTGCCACGTACACTTATTGACATCTTTATGTTCAAATATTGTGTTCATTATTGACAAAGTCCAATAAGAGAAAACCACTGAGGTTCAAATCAGGAAGTCCATTCCTCCCAAATGGAATACAGTCAATAACCCCACCCAGCAACGCCAAGAAGGCTGAATACTCTGAACCATCATTCTGCACATAAGCACAAATGACAGTCAGGACTCATTCCTTGGCCTGAAGATACAGGGAAACAGCCTTCTCGGCCCACTGGAGAAAAACACCAAAAGTAGCAGCATCAAGGCGACGGGATACAAGGATACCCACCCCAGCTTGCCACCTCTTACGAAGGGGAAGTCCAGGCTGGAACAGAGTCCATCCAGTCTCCTGAAGACTTCCAGAGCCCTCACCATGCATTGAGGCAAGCCTGATTATATCAAGCTGGTATTGACCTCAGGCACTAGCTAAGGCTCCTTACCCACCAGAGAGGCGACGTTCCATGTCCCAATTACCAGCCTCAATAGCTGGGGGGATCAGTCTCCCAGGGCTTCCAACCTTGACCGCCGCCCAGCAGGTGGGTGGTGGGTGTACAGGAGGTATTCCTTATTCACAAATGGAAAAATCTTGGAACAGTTGTTGGCCTACTAAAATTATTCTAAGACCACATTAGTGATTCAAGAGGTTACCAAAGCACCTAGAATAACATTTAAAGAACCGCAGGCTTCAAATGCCTCAGTTAAGGTCAGTCTTCATGAATCAAACAGTAACAAAGAGACCAAGCAAAGATGTCATCCATGTCATCCAAAGTGAAAAACCACAAGTGACCACAAACACAAAAGTTTGTCTCACATTTTCTAAAAAACATCTTGACAAAACCCAAGACTTTTGGGAAAATATTCTGTAGACTAACAAGACAAAAGCTTAACTTTCTGGAAGGTTTGTGACCCATTACATTTGGCATGAAACTAAGAGCATGTCATGAAAAGATCATCATACCAACTGATGAAACCATGAATTCTGCTCTCTACCAGAACATCCTGAAAGACAATGTCCAGCTATCAGTTTATACCCTGAAGCATCATTTTCATCCAGAAAATGATTCGGAGCATATCACTAAATCTACCTCTGAATGGCTCCAAAAAAATGAATTACTTAATTTAAAAAAATAAAATAGAGGTTTATGAGTGACCTAGCCAAAGTCCTGAGTTTAATCCAGTTGAGATGCTTAGGCATGACCATAAACGGGCTGATAATGCTTGAAAACCTTCTAAAGTGGCTAAAGTATAACAATTCTGCTAAGATGAGTGAGCTAAAATTCCTTCACAGCAATGTGTAAGACTCCTTACCAGTTATTGTAAATACCTGACTGCAGTTGTTGCTCCAAAGGGTGCCACAAGGAGATTAGGGAGGGAATTACTTTTTTCAACACAGTGCCAGATAGGTTTGGATAGCTTTTTACCTGTAATTGTACAGTACCTACATGATGTTTTTATTCATTTATTTATTTGTATTATTTTTGAAACCCTTAATTAATAATGAAAACTTTAACGGAAAAGCATGTTTTGTCCTATTTTAAATTTATTTATGTTAACATGGCACAGCTATTCTACTTTGTTTCCAGCATATCACTTAGTCCATAGCAGGATGCTTTAAAAATCCAGTGTACCAAAAAAGTTTGGAAAATAAAATATATCACAATCATGTTTGATTTAGGGCTTGGATTTTAATTTCAACGACTTTTGCTTCCAGCAATTATGAAAATTAATTAACCAGGATAAAAGGGTTAGTCTTTACTGTTCATTCTGTATTCCTTTCCTTCAGATCCACCCACTTTTGACCAGGTCAAGACAAGATGACCAAAAGAGATGACTCTTTCTATTATATATATATTTTTTCAATTAAATTACACTCAAAGTTGTAGAAGCTCTGCTGTAGTAAAAGAAAAAAAAAATCTGAAGTCCAACTTGAATTCCAAGTAACAGTAAATTATTTTTATTGTTAAGCTAAGCTAATTTTATTGTTGAGCTAATTACTCATGTTAACCAAGCATCATCTAAAATTATCATTATGTTTGGTATAATCAATTTAGCTTAGGCTGCCACCTAAAAATCTGAAAATAATGTTAAATGGCAAGGTTTTTAAAGAAAATGTACTTAAATTAAATTTATATGCCATTTACTATCATCTATTCCATAATATCTATTCTATGATATTCTCTTATAGAAGTTATTCATTAACCTCATAAACTAATTTAATCAACATACTTACAGCAAACTCCTCAGGCGTCACCTTAAGCACATCAAAGACGACCGCATCGTAGCTCTTGGCGTAGTTCACATAAGGTCCTTGCAGAGAGTCAGAGCTGCTGCTGGCCTGACAGAAACAAATTTCACCATCAATTTATCACAGAATAACTCAAGATACAATAGTGTCACAATTCATGCAAGACAATCCTCTGATTTGTAACTAAAATATTTTACGTTTTACTGTGCCAGATTAGGCAATTGTGATTTGCTGCCAGCCATACTTGTGTGGTAAGTTGTTTCTTCACTGTTTCACAGTAACAATGAAAAAAGTAGTGACTTTGGTTAGGAATGTCAAAAATTAATACATAATAATTGATACCAAAATTACCATCAGATTAAATACTCCTTTACAACAATACCAATAGTTCTCTTTACATTCTTCAGTAGACACAGATTGCAGTGGAAATGCCCCCCAAATTATCCTCAATTATCCACTATAAATATATACAGGTATAGGGATCAATAAAGTATTCTGATTCTGATACAGTACATGTGCAGTACATTTTTGCATATCAATATTATTAATTTTAATATTTTTTAAAGAAGTATTTACAAATGTATTATCAACACAAATCATATGATGAGTAAAACTTGATGCTCTGTCGAAGAAAGTACTTCTGATGCTTAAACAAATAAAATAATAAACTTTTCTCTGTGATTTATATAATTATTGAGCCACCCAAGAGCAGCATTGAAATTTTGAATCTGGCCATGTCCTCTGAGTTTAGAACTTTCTTCAAATGTAGAAAATAATTTGTTAATGAGCCCAGAAACACAAACCCACATTGTGACAAGAATAACAGTCTAGATTCACAGGGGGTATTAAAATATCAATGAAAAATTAAGGTGGAGTTTGGCACTTAAGCTTAGGCTTATTGCGTTTGGTCATTCTCAACCAGTGAGTAAAATAAGTACTGAAAATGCCACAACTTTCTTAACTAAATATTTTTTAGAGGTGCCACTTGAAATTGGCGTGTGTGTAGATTTAAATTTTTTATTGCAGTAGTTGTCATGAATTCTCAACAGCATGCATCACTCATAATGTACCGCACAATGAGGCACACTTTAAACACTGGATTTTTACTCTACTATAAAGAATCCAGCTGACAGGTATCAAAATGCATACTTCGTATACTGGAGAAAACGACTAGAGGACTATATTGAACACTACTACGGCAACTACGGAATTGTTTCAAACACAACCCAACAAGACACCACAAAGCTATTTCCATCTAATTAAATTTTATTTATACTGACAAGATAAAGATCCTACAAATATTGGGAGAAACAACCTCCTATGAGCAAGCATTTGGTAGTGGTGGGAAGAAAAATCTCCCTTGAAACAGTAAGAAATTTCCAGCAGAACCAGGCTGAACGTGGGGCAGATACACTGTAACAGAAGGACCCGATGCCCAAAGCTTTGCAAGTTAAGCAGAAGTTAATTTATGGTGTTTTCTTCCCAACAGTCTGCTTGTACAGCCTTCTGCCTGTGCACCTCCTTCAGCTCCTCACACCACACAACTCTAACCTCCAGGCCCCGGCAGTTACTGAATTAGAGACATTGTGGTTGATTCTTGACTGGACCTTGGCTGGTCCTTGACGATAATGATATACACATATACATTGTTTTTTGCCACACAAAGGGAGAAAGTTAGATCACATAATTAAATAAAAACAAACAAAAACATACTTAAACTAGATTAGATAGGACTTTATTAATCCCTCGGGTGGATTCCTCCAGGAAATTCAGTAAAGTATTATACTTGTGTATCTAGATGCATATTAGGAAGTGAGAAAACCTTTACAATGCCAATTTGACATAATTTTTGGGTCTCACGATACAGAAGACAAAAGAGGCACAAAATTCTTTAAATTTCTCTAAATGAGAAATTAGAAAAAAGTGACATGAATACAGAAATTGTCTGGGAATTAAGGTATCTTTACAGTTCTCAGTTACGAGATTATTTGGTTCCTCCTGTTGGCCTTATCAGCAATATTACACAGTATTGGTCAGTCTATGGGTACATCTTTACACTATTAAACATTTACAACAACATTTGTATGATACATCACCAAACTCAACAGATAAAGGCTTTAAAAACAAAACTAAAAGACACTGGTCATTAGAAGTGACATTGTTTTTAAAAAAAAAAACAAAAAAAAAAAACTTTGACTATCACCAGTGGTTTATCATTATTGTTATATTTGTTATTAATTATGTTGTATTATTTGCCTTAATACAAGTGAGCAAATAATGTGTCCAAGAGTGATTCTTCTTTTAGTTTAATCACATGATATTAACCAACAGAGTGTTTCTGATCCAAGCGCCCGAGGACTTGAAATATGCCATGAAAGAATATGGTAACACATTAAATTATAATACAGATATATCTATATGTTTAGTGTTTGTTTTAGTTATTTGTATTCATAAACAACACAAACATATGTTAAATCCATCTATCCATTTTCTTCCGCTTATCCAGGGCCGGGTCGCGGGGGCAGCAGCCCAAGCAGAGAAGCCCAGACCTCCCTCTCCCCAGCCACCTCCTCCAGCTTGTCCGGGGGAACGCCAGACACCCCATACTCCCGAGGTACCCCCCACAGGACCCCCTGAGGGACACAGTCGAATGCCTTCTCCAAGTCCACATGTATGTTAAATACTTAATTCAGTTTTATTTATAAAGTGTTCAAACAGCTGAGAGTACAGGGAGTGGGGTGGGAAAGCAGGTAGGTGCTTGGTCATAAAGCATGATAAATGTCTCACTGGTCAGTAGATGGCTGAGCAAGATGGGTGGAGAATCTGAGAAACAAAGAACCATAGTTAGTACAGTGCAGATGACATGGAACCAACAAGACCACAAGTTGGTCTCAAAGTGTCTAAAATAATGTGTTTTTCTACTTCCACAGAGCCAGTGATGGTTGAAGATGGCTGAATAGATAGTTTGATTTCTAGTGATCCAGAAAGGAACTTGGAAACATGCATACATTTGTTTAAGCTGTGGAAAATCTATCTATCTAGAAATAAAGGTGTAGAAGTGTGTACCATGTATAGTGTAGTAACAAAATTCAGTGCTTGATGTAACTGAGTCACATGAGACATAAGCCATCAATAAGCTATCAATAAGAATAGGTCAAATAATAGAAAATAGACAATAAGCCATAAAGCATAAAAGCAGTGTTTCTCTATCTGTTGTGGAAGACTCTGGTTTGAAGGAAACTTACCAGAGGGCAGCAAGGAAGAACACCTCTTGGTCTTCTGCTTCCTGACTGGCTGGCTGGCCTTCATGCCTGTTCCTACCACCCCCCAACCCTCCTTCACCCTCCTTTAGTTACAGTTATAGTTCTGCGACATGTTTCCGGAGAGAAGCGTTGCAAAAGCAAGTAAGCGGTTTGAGCAATTGAGCACTTGTATTCACTGATTCAAAAGGTTGTAATCACATTAGAATTGCAGATTTCCAGCTGTCAGTATATTTGTATATAATATCATTGGGGGGGGGGGTGTCATATGATTGTTTAGGTTTTCTCTGTATTGTTGTGGGTCTTTACCTTACAATAAACAGCGCCTCCAGGCAACTGTTGTTGTGATTTGGCGCTATATATTAAACGAACAGAATTTGATCAAAAACCAAAGAATTTGCATGAAAACAACAGAATTAGAATGTATAGAACAGAGTTTGAATTAAAGCCACAGAATTCTAAAACAAACAATAGAATTTGAATAACAAGAGTAGAATTAGAATGACAACAACGGAAGTTGAATGAAAACAACGGAAGTTGAATGAAAACAACGGAAGTTGAATGAAAACAACGGAATAAGAATGAACAGACCAGAATTTGAATGAAAACAACGGAATTTGAATGAAAACAACGGAAGTTGAATGAAAACAACAGAATAAGAATGAACAGGGGTCCGTTCTTCGTACCTCGCTTACTACATCCAAGATCAAATGACACATCCAAGATCGAATCATTGCGCTAACTTTGAGCTCGCTATTCCAGTTCTCCGAACACACCTGTTGTTGACGATTAGTATAGCTGGATGAAGTAATGTGAGATCACTGGGTGGCTTAACAGGGGCTACGCATCGATAGTAGAAACATTGATCGGCAACCCTTTGATTGGTCGGCGAAAATGTCGAAGGAGCGCGCTCAGTATTTTTCGGCAGCAGAGCAAGAACTCTTGATTGAGGGATTTCAGGAGTTTCAGAGTTTAATTAAAACGCAAGGGAACACTGCAAAGGCTGCAAAAGCAAGGAGAGAGGGCTGGCAGAAAGTTGCTGACAAATTAAACTCGTAAGTAATTTAATAATAATAATAATAATGGATTGGATATATATAGCGCTTTTCAAGGCACCCAAAGCGCTTTACAATGCCACTATTCAGTCACTCTCACATTCACACACTGGTGGAAGCAGCTACGGTTGTAGCCACAGCTGCCCTGGGGCAGACTGACAGAAGCCAGACTGCCATATCGCGCCATCGGCCCCTCTGGCCAACACCAGTAGGCGGTAGGGTAAATTTATTATATTATATTACATTATATCATATCCTCTTTCACATTAGAGCCACAACAGGACCCACTAGAACATGGGAACAAGTAAAAGTGAAATATAAGAATATTCTACAGAATGGTAATATTTATCACTTATATTGCTTTTAGTCTCTTGAAAAGAGACCCTGAAATAATCTGTTTGTTTATAACAGCAACCAAGAAAAGGACAGAGCAAAAAAAAGACAGGTGGTGGTCCTGCACCCCCTCGTCAACAAGTTGGTTGAGTAAATAATACCCTCTCGGGAATATCGATATCTCTCAATGAGCACACTGTCGCGCTGAGCTAAAGGATCCTGTCTATCCCGCAATATACGCTGAGTTCTGAAAACTCTCCTTATCAATCTCGCTCCTTCCGCAATGGGTGGCTCGCGTATACGGACAGGACATGGCTGCGACAGGCTTCCCAAATCCACCTTTGCTTTTATAGCCGTGGTCTCTCATCTTGATTACACGAAGTAATTTACTATTACAACTCTAAAATATGAATTACATCTGAAATAATCAAATACATGAAATAGAATGTTAATAGTACATTTCACTTTTTTTAGGAAATGACCTGTATGTATCTGTATGAAATCAATGAAAGGATCAAGTACTGCATTATCTTTAGTTACATTGATAATATTTATTTATGGAAAAACAGTGGTAAAATATCGCTGTTGCTTTCGTATACATGAAGCGGACATACCTGAGTGGCCGCGATCTAATCCTGTTTACATAAAGTAAGCCTGCTCCCAAGCAGGTTTACGCTCACGGCTCTGTTGCTATGGCAGCAAGTCCCGGATGAGCTTCGGAGAACCGAACGATCCAAGATCACGCGAAATCGTCAACAATCAAATCCAGCTAACTTACTTAGCGAGGTACGAAGAACGGACCCCAGACCAGAATTTGAATGAAAACAACAGAAGTTCCATCCATCCATTCGCTTCCGCTTATCCTTTTCAGGGTCGCGGGGGAGGGGGGGGGGGGGGGGGGCTGGAGCCTATCCCAGCTGTCATAGGGCGAAAGGCGGGGTACACCCTGGACAGGTCGCCAGTCTGTCGCAGGGCCAACACACAGGGACAGACAACCATTCACACTCACATTCACACCTAGTGGCAATTTGGATTATTCAATTAACCTATCCCCACAAGCTGGATGTCTTTGGACGGTGGGAGGAAGCCGGAGTACCCGGAGAGAACCCACGCAAACACGGGGAGAACATGCAAACTCCACACAGAAAGACCCCGGCCTGATGTTGGAATTGAACTCAGGACCTTCTTGCTGTGCCAAACAACGGAAGTTGAGAACAAAAAATGCAATTTGAATGAAAACAACGGAAGTTTAAAACAAACAACAGAATTAAAATGAAAACAACGGAATTAAAATGAAAACAACGGAATTTGAATGAAAACAACGGAATTTGAATGAAAACAACAGAATTTGAATGAAAACAACAGAATTTGAATGAAAACAACAGAATTTGAATGAAAACAACAGAATTTGAATTAAAAAAGGGAAAAAAAAGAAAGAAAATTGAACTGAACTGAATTAGAGATTCAATAATACCTACTGCCTTTTAATATGCTGTGCAATGCATTATAATGCAATAGTAGTGACACGGCGTTATATCCAGTCACACCAAGCCAAATGCAGGCACGAAAATGTTTTCCAGGCAGTTTTCCCTGGAAAGCTTTTTAAATAAAATTCTCAAATAACTGCTTAACACTTTAACAATAACCAAGCAACTTTGCAGGAACTGCACAATAATGTCACATAATAAAACTGAAAAATATTTTCAACCTGGAACGTTCTTGGGTCGAGCTTTTTAACCAGCTGCTTAATGCCCCGTTTTTCTACCAGGTAACAATATCGGTAACTTCCATCCACTATTTATTCTTCCTGTCATACGGAGTACAACTGGCAAGTAGTTCAGTAATTTATTTAAAATATAAGTTGTTCATCACCAGCTGCTAACATCTCGTCCGTCATAGCCTGGTTGTACTTAACAGCCTCAAGTAGTGAAAAACATTTGTTTTCCACATTTATTTTTTTTTTCTCCAATGACTGTAGAAAACTGTTTTCTGACTGTTTTCTACAGTCATTGGTTTTTTGTTTGTTATATTTTGCAAAATATTCTGCTTCTTTGGAGTTTTCTGAAGTAGATCCATTTTTAGGTATTCAAAAGTCATTGGCAGGGGGATGTGCACCTCTGACGACCTCTGACTCTCAGACATGCCCGGGCTTATTTTGTTGTTATTCATACACAGCAGCAAATGTATGGCATTGTTATAACAACAATTTCATAATATGACATTTTGATATAAATATCAAATAAAAAATACATACAAAATATAAACTGAATACTCACATTAAACACAAACAAACAAATAAACCCACCAGCTTTGTACTACAAAGTACAATGTTGGATACATTTTATATTTCAGAGACAGCACGCATAAGATAATGTTTAGGGCATCATGTTTTCTCCCATCCCGTGTATTAACCCCCGTATGAAAGTTTTTCTACACAAAACCAGGGATTTTCAACATATCAATTCTAAACATACTATTTTTCTTTAGAAAGCACCAATTATTTCTATTTGCACCTGTAGTAGAAATATTTCAGAAATCCAACTAAAATTACCAGTGTCATTATTATTAAGCCCTCTGAAAAACTGACCTTTTTTTTAAAAGAAATTGAGCCATTACACAAACCATTGCTGAGCAATGAGGTGCTTTAACTTGATGCTCAAAGCTTGTAAAAATGAAGTTAAATCTGAGGTATTTCTTCCATATTTATGGCCTGGTAAATGGCCTGCATTTGTATAGCGCTTTTCTAGTCCATAGGACCCCAAAGCGCTTTACACTACATTCAGTCATCCACCCATTCACACACACATTCACACACTGGCGATAGCAAGCTACATTGTAGCCACAGCTGCCCTGGGGCAGCTACAAGGCAGCTACAAGCTTTTGCAAGTTTGTATACTATATATACACAAACTTATATAGTGTGTGTGTGTGTGTATTAAATATATATATATATAAAGTTTTGCAAGGGTTTGAACTGTTACTTGAGAAGGTATCACAAAGCCTTGTGTTGCATGCAGAGAGGACAGAGTCAAATCCCTTGTTTGTGTGCACAAATAAAGATAATTCTGATTTAGCCCTGGACAAAGTCCTCACATAAATCCTACTAAAAATCTGTTGGGTGAATTAGAAGCCAAGGTCCATGCCAGAAGACCATCAAATCTAGAGGAGCTTAAGAGATTCCTCAAAGAAGAATGGGCTGGGATTTTCTTTTAGGAGACTGCAGGCTGTTATCTAGCAAAAAGGATACACAACTGGCTATTAGCATCATGGGACACTAATAATTTTGACCCTTGTAGCTTTTGGGGTTATTTTTAAATAATTTTGTTTCTGTGTGCTAAGCAAAATAATGGAAGCATCCGTTATAAAACTAGCATGTTTGGATTTGTTTAAAAAAAATGTTGCTCTCTTTAACAGTACTTGGGGATTATTAAAAAACAAAACAAAAATAAACAAACAAACAATAATCTCTGTAGAACCATGTCCTTACCTCTGAGGTGACTGAATTGATGCTAGTACCATCCGACAGCCCGTTCCTGCGATACATGCTCACAGAGGGATTGAATGGATGCACAGGTAATGGCAACTGAGGCCTTTAGCTGGGGGGCACACATAACCTGTCATCCATGCCTGCAAACAGAAGACATAAAGCAACTTTGAGTTTTTGTTTCCATCTTAACAGTATTCAAATGCCTGTATATCAGGTCGGCCAGGTCCACCACTGGCCTGCTCTACTACCCACACAAGACACAAGCAACAGTGGCTCACAGACCAGTGGTGGCACATACTTTGTACACTGCCTCAATCTGACAATAGAGTTCACTGCAGGCAAACGGGCAGGCCCTTGAGTAGAGCGAAAAGTGAACACACTCTCTGCTTGACCATAAAACCAATAAGACCCTGTGTCAGCATGACCGCTTTGCCAGTGGATAAGTGATGGTCTGGGAAGGCATAACCATGGAGGGACACAGACCACTACATATTAGACAAAAGCACACTGGCTGCCATTAGGAGCATGAAATACTCAGACTGACCACAAACACTTTGACTTTTGAACTTTAACTCTCATGGCATCTTTGAATTCACCCCTCTGTAGGTCGATCAAACAATGTGGCATCCTTTCATTCCTTACATGACCCGATCCATAGGAGTATAGATATCGAGCATAATTTCTTCCCCATTGAGATCTGGTGTTCTTTCAAAAGTTTTCCCCCACACCATGGCTTATTACTATGCATTTGTTTGGCGTTTAACAACATTTCTTTACCTCTACACCATAGCAACAGCTCAGAAGTCATTTGTGTTCTTTTTAGAAAATAAAATATTTGCCCCGCAAGAATTCTAAGAACCACACACACACATATACAATAAATGGACAACCCATTCTTCTACTCTGCTGACTGATGCATCCTACTCAGGTAACACCGCTCTGTGAAGAGGGCTAATCTATCTCTGTAGCTGCATGGTAATCAAAGTTTAAATCAAGGCTAGACTGAAACATTTGGACATTTAGACGTACAAGTTGTATGAAAGGGAACCTTTCCCTATTTCTGATACAATACTTTATGATGGTCCTAAAACCAAACTTCATTTTAGTTCATGAAGACATTTCACCGCTTACGGTATGAGTCTGTCCCTTGTGATGAGCCAGTTTTTGTCAAAGGGTGTTGATGAGTCTGAAGTGCACTGGGATGTTACGTTTGGAGAATATTATTCTGACAATGTTCTGTCATTCTGTTTCTCCTTGGCCAGCATCTGAAATTTTTGCCATAGATTTTTGCTGGATTAATGAAGGTCCAGTTAAGATAATCACGTTTTAAATGATTTCGCCATGTTTGCATATTCCTTTTCTTTCCCTTCTACATTAGAGGAAATATTCTCTGCCCCGTATGGTGCTGAGCTACCTGAAGGACATCACAGACCCAAGTCTGGATCTCCCGTAGTTTGCGTAATGGGCAAATAGTAAAGTAAAATGTTATTTATATAGCACCTTTCAAGATAAAAATCACAAAGTGCTTCACAGAAGCCAAAACATAAAAATCAAAATCAACCAAAAGAAAGTTTAAAAAGATGAGTTTTTAGCTGTTTTTTTTTTGTTTTTTGTTTTTTGTTTTTAAAAAGCGACCACTGAGTCCACAGATCTCATGTTCAAAGGGAGAGAGTTCCACAGTCTGAGGGCCACAGTTAAAAAAAGCTATGTCGCCTTTTGTTTTCAGCCTTGTGTGCTGGACAACCAGCAAACCCTGATCACATGACCTCAGGGACTTGCTGGGAATGTATGGATGTTAAATTTCACTGATATATGTTGGTACTTGTCCATGCAGAGCCCTGAAAGTCAAGGTCAAAACCTTAAAGTGGATTCTGAATTTAATAGGGAGCCAGTGCAGCTGAATCAGGAGGGGTGTGACATGGGAGTACTTGGAAGACTTGGTCAGAAGCTTTGCAGCAGCATTCTGAACAACTTGCAGATGCTTCAAAGAGGCTTTACATAAACAAGTAAACAAAGAATTACAATAACCCAGACGAGATGAAACAAATGCACGAATGACAATTTCTAATTCGGAGCGCGATACAATGGGACTCAGCTTAACAATGTTTCTCAAGTGATAAAAACAGGAGCAGACCAGAGATTTAACATGAGCGTCCAAAGTCAGAGCTGAGTCAATAGTACCATCAAGGTTCCTGATAGAAGGTTTGGCAAATGTAGCAAGTGGACCCAAGTTTTCCATAATACTAGGTACAATTTTTTTAGGAGGACAAACAAGGGCAGATTCTTAATCATTAAATTATCTATACTTGATAAAAAAGCTATGTATTGTACGTATATATGGTCCAAATGTTGATGATCCCTCATTCTTTCACGGTTTTTTCAGTGCACTCTCTGAACACTTAGATGGCACACTTGTTCTTGGAGGCAACCTCAACCTTGGACTAAATGGAGAAATGGGTAGGCTCAATACAGCAGGAACTCGGCGTAATTGGCAGTCCACAAATATAATCAAACTGTATATGAGCAACTTTGGTCTTTGCGATGCATGGCGCTCCCTTCACCCCACCAGTAAGGGATATACTTTTTTCTCACATGTCCATCACTCCTACTCTCATCTGGATAATTTTTTGGTCAGCAGCTCACTGCTGAGTGACATTTCAGATACTGAGATTCACCCTATAGCTGTCAGCAATCATGCTCCTGTATCTTCAACACTAATGCACAAGAATAATACTACGCCAAGTAAAAACTGGAGATTTAATACATCACTGCTTAAAGATGAAGACTTTATTAAATATTTTAAAAAATAATATTTAGACTATAATGATGCTCCCGGAACTTCAGCATCTGTTCTATGGGAAGCAGGGAAAGCTGTGATGAGAGGTAAAATAATTTCTTTCTCATCACATAAAAAGAAAGAAGAAAACAAAAACATTCAGGAATTAGAAAAAAAACATCAAATCCCTGTATGTCTGTGTCTATATGTCAGGTTGGGTATCAGACGCCACCTCTCTGGGGACATCTCAGGCCCTCTAAGGTATGGAGGCCGATCTCTCCCCACCACTTCACCTGCCAGTGGCAGACGCCCTCAGACATCGGTGCGTTGGTGGTTCTTTGTGTCCGGGGATGGGCGCCCAGGTACACACCGGCTCACTCCTTGGTGGCTGCTTATCGGGGCCTGGAGCCTGGGGCTCGCTCGGGCCACTTCAGGGGTGGGGTACTCTCAGCCTCTCGGCCTGGGGCTCGGTCACTCAGGCACAGCTGGCTGCCGGCGGAGCTCACGGGCATGTCACTGCAACCCCCCCTGGCTTCTGCTCCGCGGCTGCGGAGTGACCCCTCATCTGGGGCTCTCTTCAGCTCTTTCTGGGACAGTGGCGCGGCTGCCCCTCTGTTGGTCTTCCTTGGTCTCCTTGGTGTTCTGGGGGCCTCTGGATGTCTGGAGTTTTGATCTCCTCCATACCTGCTTCATGCCTTGGAGGACTGGGTTATGGCCCCCCCCACACCCTCTAGCAGATCATTACATGAAGAAACGTTTTAAATACAAGCGCGTTCATGCTCACAGGTGTACACACAGGTGCTCACACACACAAACTACACCCTTTTTGGCTCCTACCTCAAAGCACACTGTGCACTGTCGATCTTACGTGCTGCACAATAATGTTTAATATTTAGTATTTACTGTTATATTCCCATAGATCATCGTGATGTTGTTTATTATATTGCTCTCTTTTTCTTCTGCTTGTTTTCTCTTTTTTCCTTTCTCAACAGGTGATCCAGGTGATTGATTGGTATTTTTTGTCTGCTTATGTTGTTGGTTTTTGTTTTTTTGCCCTTTATCCCCGTCCCTCTTGTCCGCTGTTTTTCTTTCCCTCTTTCTTTCTCCCCTTTCTTTTCCCAGTCAAGTCTGTCCCGTATTTAGCAAGTGAAAATAAAATAAAATAAACAATAAAAGGTGAATCAAATAGACCATTATGGCAAGGCTGGGATGGTCCATTTGGTAAAGTAAATCCATTGGGCATCTTTCTTCGCCTTTAGACAATAATTCTGATGGCAAGAGAGCCAAACGGGACAGGCAAGAAAAAAAAAAAAAAAAAAGGAGCACAAACAAGGACTTCAGTCTTCAGTTTCCAGCCATCCAACCTCTAATGGAGTCTATGCACCTATGAAAAATCTGTAGCTTGGAAACATCTTGGGGCTCAAAGGAGATATATAACTGAATATCATCTGCATAGCAGTGATACGAAATGCCCTTAAAAGTGCTCAATATGTGCTGAAGAGGAAGGAAATACAACAAAAACAATAAAAGCCCCAAAACAGAACCTTGAGTTACACCATAGGCAAGAAAAATAGAAGATGAACTGTACTTAGAGGTAGCCACAGAAAAGGATCGTTCATGCAAATAAGATTCAAACCAGTCCAAAGCAGCCCCTGATATACCCACCCAGTGTCTCAGCCTATCTAGAAGAATATGATGTTCCACAGTATCAAAGGCGGAGGTCAGGTCCAACATCAACAAAACGGAGCATTCTCCTGCATCACATCTCATCAAAATGTCGTTGGAGACTCTAAGAAGTGCAGTTTCAGTAGAGTGAGCTCTACGAAAGCCAGATTGGAATTTATCCAGAATGCTGTATTCATCTAAAACAGCTATAAGGTGCTTATCCACAACCTTTTCTAAAATCTTAGCAATGAACGATAATTTTGAATTTGGTCTGTAGCTACAGAGAATAGAAGCGTCAAGCTTAGTTTTTTTTTTTAAACAGTCGGTGAATAACAGCATTCTTATATTAACAGGGACCTGACCAGAAATCAGTGAGGTATTGATAATTGTAAGCACACAGTGACCGATAGACTGAAAGACATTTTTAAACAAAGATCCAGGTAAAATATCAAGAGAGCAGGAGGATGCTCTCATCGAATCAACTAACTTGACCAGCTCTGGTAAGGACACAGGTAAAAATCTTTCTAAAATTACAGGCCTAGCTTGAGTTGGAGCTGACAACAGAGACACAGAAGGAGAGATTCCTCACATTACTGACTTTTTCAACGAAGAAAGAAAGAAATTTTTCAAAATCTTCATTTAATGAAATTGGGACAGCAGATGGAGCAGGAGCAACAATATCACTAATAGTGTCTAATAGTACCTTGGGGTTACCTCTGCTCTTAGACACAAAGTCTGAACTTAGTTCGCATCTCGAACTGAAGTGTTAAAAGAGACTAAAAGGTCCCTTAAATGAAGGAGATGGACATGCAAATGAGTTTTCCTCCATAAACGCTCAACCTTATGGCAGCAACACTTTAAGAAGCGAATGCTGTCATTTATCCAGGGGGACGACTTTGAAACTGGAGCTAGTCTAGTTTTGACAGGACAAACATTGTCTAAAATAGAAAGAGAATGATTATTAAAAAGATTTGTTAAAAGATGAACATCGTTATAAGGAGATAAAACTAAATTAAAAGCAACGGAAAATTTAACAGCAGTAGAGGAATTTAAGATGCGAGAGCTAACCACATGTTGAACAGCACTGAAAAAAAGGGACTGGCCATCTCTTGGATTTATGTAAGCATCTTGCATGTATTTAACACAATTGCCTCATGTTTTAAAGATAAATGTAACTATATAGTGTAAAAACGACATGATATGCAGAAAGGGTGTATTAAATTGTTCATATCATGTTCAGGTGAAGTAAGTCAATAAGATAGCAACGTTAAATCTCGTGAAACCACGCGTGATTTCATCTCGCGGGCTTTGGATCGTGGTTTAAAAAATGCATCCATCTCAGTCAAGTCGAGCAGCCAACTCTACGTTTTTTGGTATGTCTTGATTTTTTGAATTAATATTTACCATATTTCAGCCAAATGTAGTTAAACGTCTAAAGTGCCGCCATGTAACATGCTAAAAAAGAGCCGTTAGCTTATTTGCTGTTTTATCTGTTGTCAAAGAATTGGCGCTTTTTCATTTGAATTTGTCTTTGGCACAAGAGCCGTAATATCACATTAAACCTAATTGCGAGGCACTCATAACATAATTTGGTTTTCTGTGTGAATAGATTTGTCAACTGACTCTTCAGTTACATTGTGTATTTACTGCACCGTGGTGTTAGTGAGATTTTGGACATTGAACAGCTTTAGCTAATATCATCAGCGGTATTATGCTAGCTTACATCCCTACCCCTCCTGCCCTCACCTGCTGTCCTTTTGTTTTTGTTTTTGTTGATGCACATTGAGAGACCACATCTATTCTGCATTTCACCAGGAGTCAGCTGATGGATTGTGGGTTCAAGGTGTTATGGTAAGAAAGTATATTCTATTTTCGCTTAAGGTTTCTGTAACTTAATTATAATAGGTTTTTTATAATTATTAGGTGCATGCATACTCAAATAGACCACCCTATTAATACAACTGAGAAATCCAAAATCTGCCATAGGTTTAACTTATACCTGTATGTATTGTCAGAAAGGTGATTACTGGACTCACATTAATGCACACTTGAACTAAAATGAGGTTGTAACTTGTGGGTTCTTGGGTTGCAAATCAGAAATAAACATCTTTGGATTTTTTTAATCCCATAAGATCTGGAAGCACAGTTTTTATTCAACAAAACATTACTGATTATTAACCAAGCACAGTGCCTGCTGTTATTTCAAAATAATTTTATGTCATTTCAGATGAAATGCAGCATTCCAGTGCATCCCAACCATGCCTTTACAGTCAAGGTTTCTGACGGAGCTGAGTTTCTCTCTGACAGTCTGCTGAAAGTGTTTGCAAAGTGATCGGGGGAACAGGGCACAAAGCTAAAGGATGTAGCTGCCATAATGACAGTAAGAACTTTAAAATTCTTTAACTACAAAGTGTATATGTATTGCATTAGGTCAGTAAAAGATTTTTATGCTGCATCCATTGAAACAGTCAACTATTACCTGTGAGTACTGATTCCACCGAAATGATGCCATAATTTTCGTCATGCATTTACTGGCCCACTGAGAAAAATCGATCTTTTTAAAAAAATAAATGTTCTGGAAACTATATATCCATAAAGTTGATGTCAAACAGGAACTTTTGATATTGCTTTGTAGATGCTGGTGTTGCATGTTGACTGGTTTAAGTTTTTGTCTGGGATCATTTTCTTCTGTGCTACTGAAAAGTTCACAAATCTCTGTTTTCTTTGTTATAATACTTTAGGATGACATTAATGCTCGAAGGGAGTCCCTCATCAAAGTGCTCCGCATCTGTGTGAAAGACAATTGCAACATCTTGGTGCAGGAGTTCATGGTGAGTGTTTTATGAGTAGATTGTGGCTTTGCAACATTTAAAAATGCATTTAGTTATCCACTTGATCCTCATTGGACTGGTTAGGACCAGTAGTCCTCTTTAATAATTTGAAGTTCACATGAGGCCTGGTAGTGAACTCGGCCGCCGGCCCTTGAGGCCCCACCCCTGTATTAGGGGTCACATCAGTGTGAAAAAACTTTAAATTTGTCATTCTAGTGAACAAAGGAAAATCCCACCAATATTTACATTAGCTTTTGTTTGAAAAAAAAAAAAAAAAGACCAACAGCTAACCAAATTGTGGGGCTGAAAGTCTAAATTCTAACATCTTCTGAGTGACAAAACCTGGATTTCTGATGGGCCGGTGTCTTTCTAACAAAAACGAATGTAAAATTATGTTTTTCACTCTCTCTTAGAAACTCTGTTAGACCATGAATGGCAGCATGGCAGGCCACTCTTTGGCTATAGCTATTTACTATGTTGCTTGCATTGGTTTAAATTACTCTAACATTAGAACTGGTAGATTCAAAAGAGATGAGTTTAAAAGGGAATCTTAAAAAAATGTTTTGTGTTTAACCAGGACTTGACTGAGGCCACTGCACAGATTGAGAAAACCACAATGAACATCTGTCTCCAGAGGATGCACCAGGCAATGACTTTTCTGATGTTGGCATCATCATCGAAGGTATAGTAGTTCTTCAAGATCTGGATAACGTGACCTTTGCAGTAGCCATGCTGTTTGGACCTTTTTTATTCCTTCAATATGAGTTACCCATCACAACTCTGCTACACTTTTGAGGTGATTCAAAGGGTGGTAATGGAGTTGGAAGCAACTCAGCTCTCAAGAAAAGTTCACAACTAAGACAAAACTGCTCCTGCAATGAAAGCTCACTGTTATGCATGTGAGGTGACCAGCTCTAGGTGAGAAGACATTTAAATCTCACACTTGTTCTGCTGCATTTTTGAAGCTCAATTCCAGGAACAGATCGCAGGGTTCATTTTTATATACACTGCAACTGCCATGAGGACGAGCTGTTTTTTTGTTGTTGTTTGTTTTTCCTTTTACTCTGTACAGGTTCTCTGTTTGGCAGCATTTTTAAATTTCTCTTTGTATTTTTTCTTTCTTTTACTAGTGAAGAGATGTAGCATGAACAGTTATGCAGTCTAAATATCCCATATGGGCCGTGTGAAATGGTATTTTCAGTTTCATTCAGTTGAAGTAAGGAACGTTGAATATTTCTAAGTGTGCTGTTTTGAACCAAGATGTCACAGTATGATTAGTGCTGTAATTTTTGACAGTCACTGTATCAATGTTATTTTTGCATCTCTTGAATAAAGGTTTTGACCTGCAAGTGCTAATTTCTTTAGTTATTGGGGTAAAATGGATAATGTTAATAGGAAGGTGTTTGCCAATTCAGTAACCTAATTTAATGTTAATGGAAACTAACATTACCTCAAATTGTTTAGTTATAATTGTTGTTTAACTGAATCTTGACGTCAGAGGCCTTAAATAGAATGTTTTGATTTGTTCTTTCCCAACATTTTTCAAAAGAAAGAGTCTAATTTCTTTGCTGTGATTGATTCCAGAGAACACGGAAGAACTGACATTATTTAACTGTTGGTTTATATAGATTCAGTAGTGGAGTAATGTCAGTTTAATTCTTTACCTACTGTCAATGCAGTGAAATTAGACATTTTGTTTTGAAAGGTTACTGGTGGATGCCAGCAACCATCTTGGAAGAGGACAATATAATCTGTTATAAGGCCTCCATTTGAAAATTGTGTATTTGATACTAGAATATAATAGCAAAATGTAATTTGAAGATAACATGTAGTATTTAAGTGACCAAGTAGTATTGGGTAAAAGTTATTGAATGGTGTTGGGATAAAGTGAGAAAATTGTGAAGGATTAAAATATTTCAAGAGCTCAAATTACTTCATCAAAACATGTTTAAGTCACATTTTATCAACACAAATTGCACAGGTTTATTGAACATGAATAAATTGTGTTAATTTAACTCAATTGTTTAAGTTGCTGCCAAAGCAAAACATCTGTGTGCAACAAATGTCCACCATTGAATTAAGTAAATCCAACAACATATTTTTTTCAGTGAGGAGAGAGGGACAGATGAAAAGACAGGTTAAAAAGAATACAACAATGGTCCGAAATAAAAATGTCATCAGTACAAATAAACTCAATGTTTAAACCTAAAGTAAAAACAAGGTTCAGTGTGTGTCCTTTGGTGTGTGTGGGACCAGAGACATGCTGTGTAAAATGAATAGAATGCATGACGCTAAGGAAACCTCTGGCAAAGAGCTCAGGAGAACCATCTGTTAAACTCCTGAAGTTCACAGATAACGCCATCATCATCAGACCAATGTCTGATCCAGAACAATGACAAATCAGCGTATAGATGGGAGGTGGATCAGCTGGTCCACTGGTGCCGTCAGAACCATCTGGGGCTGAACCCGCTCAAGACAGTAGAAATGATGGCGGACTCTGAGAACCCCCTACCTACAGTGCTGTTTACCAAACCTAGCCGCTGCAGAGACAGTTTGTTCCTCTACTCTGATAAACACTGTGAAATAACCCACTATAATATCTTTCAAGGTCAGATCAGATATCCTGTCTTCCTTCTTATCCTGTCTTCCTTCTCTCACCCTAACCGGTCGCAGCAGATGGCCGCCCCTCCCTGAGCCTGGTTCTGCCGGAGGTTTCTTCCTGTTAAAAGCGAGTTTTTCCTTCCCACTGTCGCCAAAGTGCTTGCTCATAGGGGGTCATATGATTGTTGGGTTTTTCTCTGTATCTATGAAGCGCCTTGAGGCGACTTTTGTTGTGATTTGGCGCTATATAAATAAAATTCAATTCAATTGAATTGAAATAGATCAGACCAGGCCCCCTTCTTGCACTGCTCCATGGTTGAGGTCTGATGCCCGTTGTTACCACTTTAGGTAGTGGACAGGGGTCAGCCTGGGTCTGTGCCTATGCAACCCCAGACACAATAAACTGCAATACACCATGTATTCTCACATTTTTCTGTCAGAACCAGTATAAACCTTTTCAGCAGTTTGATCTCCATGACTGTGTTCTTGGATCACCACTGTTCCTTTCTTGTACCACTTTTGATAACCACAGATACAGACTACTGCAGACTGGAAACACACACAGTGAGCTGCAGTTTTAGAGATGCTCTAACCCATTCCTCTAGCCATCATAATTTAGCCCTTGGCAAACTCCTTCAAAACCTTATGGTTGCCCATTTTTCCTGCTTCTGATACACCAATGTTGACGGCAAAACATTCACTTGTTTCCTAATATACCCCACCCACTAACAAGTGCCATAATGAATAGATTATTACACTGATAATGTTATTCAAGTATTTATTTATATAGATAGAATTCATGTGTTTATACTATGGGAAGACAGCAGATTATTTCACTAAATAGTCTGAAAACAGTTTTTTTTTGAGAATGTGCCAAAATAAGACTTAAACAGCATACAGTGGACCTCATTACTACTATGCAGTCTCAAAACATGCCTAGGGTGTGAGCATGTCAGTATTATGGGACAGTTTAAGGTCACTGCAATAGAAGTGTTTGTTTCCACTAATTAAACCAAAATGGCATTCAATTGGTCACCTCACTCACCTCAGCTGGACTCCAACAGAAAGTCAGAGTAAAGAAGGAACGTCATTTAATATCAAAGCAAGTATCAGATTTTTTGTATTGCACTATACTACTGTAATAATAGCGCAGTTAGCCTGTGTGTGTGTGTGTGTGTGTGTGTGTGTGTGTGTGTGTGTGTGTGTGTGTGTGTGTGTCGACAATGTTGTCTCTATTGTATATGCTGCCACGTCCCTACATATGACCCTGCAGAGGCAGGGGTGGGGGTAGTGACGAGTTAGTTTCTTAGAGGGGGGGCATTTTGTGCTTTAGGCCAGTTCAACACTGAAGCGAGCACTTTACCACACAGACATCTTTTGGCAGCTGAAATACATGTAAAAAGCCTCAAAGAGACACACATCCACGCGCCTGTACAGAAAAGATGCGCATCGCAAGCATGTTTGCGGGTGTCCGCAGGCTGCGTCTTGTGACAGCGACGTCGTACGCCGCGGCTGTTCTAGTAGCCTTATTTATTAAGCGCGCACTGCCAGGCCTGCTGCCAAGTCTGTATCAACCTCTTCCCAACGATAAGAAAAAAGCATACAAACACATCTGTTGTGCCTACCTTTCCATGGCACAGTCCCTCCCTCCTCCTGCTGCTGTAAAAACAAAGACGACAATATGAGCCCACATTAAAACAACCCCCGAAGCTGCAGCTCATTAAAATCCAAACGGTGTTTTCCAAGCGGTGTCCAGGAGGGTTACTCCTCCTTTAAGCCGAACATGAAGCCAAGGTCGCAACGTGTGGTCCGCGCGATCCACAAGCTGCAAGGGATACATTAGACGAAATCATTCAAATATGGCAGTGACGTGCCAAATTATCCCCAGAATTTTAAAAAAAAAGTGAAAATGAATAAATACCGACAGCAGGAAGTGACAGGTAGGCGCATTCATCTTGATAGCCAGGTGTATTGCCTAATAGTGTGCTTGGCTTCACAGACAGCTCCCGCCTCTAAGAGCAACGGACCAATCAGGGAACGGATCAAAGACAGCGTCCTTAAGACGCAGGTGCATCTATGTTGCCTTCAACAGCAGTATATAAGCTCGTACATTATACTCCTTTTATACCCGATTCAGGGGTTTATAAGAAATACAATCATGGGAGTAATTTGTAGTGTTTTTGGTGGTGATTTTGTGCAAGACATAGCGAACCAGTCTGCACCATACTGAGAGTCATGGAGCCAGCGAGGAAGAGAAGACACTCTAATGTCTAATTATCTTCTCTATTATCTCTCTGGTTGTGTAACCCAAAGAAAGTTTGATAAAGCAGAATGAGAGCAGCTAGGCTCTTTTAAGCCTATAGAATAGAATAGAATAGAATTCAACTTTATTGTCATTGCACATGTCACAGGTACAAGGCAACGAAATGCAGTTTGCATCCATCCAGAAGTGCTTTAGCCATAATATAGATATATTACAAAATATATATTAGCAATAATATAGATTTGTAGATATATTACACAAATGGGTCTGTTATAGGTATAAGGGTACAAAATATGGGTCTATTATGTGTATGTTACAATGTACACGGTATGAAGGTATGTTATGAATATGCTATAACTATAAGTATGTACATGCTGTAGTGGGTGTACAAGCTATGTGCAGGCTATGAACATGATATAAATATGAAAACTATACAGAAATATAAAATATGAAACTATACAGAAATCTGAACTGTGCAATTTATAAATTCAATTCAATTCAATTTTATTTATATAGCGCCAAATCACAACAAAAGTCGCCTCAAGACGCTTCATAGATACAGAGAAAAACCCAACAATCATATGACCCCCTGTGAGCAAGCACTTTGGCGACAGTGGGAAGGAAAAACTCGCTTTTAACAGGAAGAAACCTCCGGCAGAACCAGGCTCAGGGAGGGGCGGCCATCTGCTGCGACCGGTTGGGGTGAGAGAAGGAAGACAGGATAAAGACATGCTGTGGAAGAGAGACAGAGGTTAATAACAGATATGATTCAATGCAGAGAGGTCTATTAACACGTAGTGAGTGAGAAAGGTGACTGGAAAGGAAAAACTCAATGCATCATGGGGATCCCCCGGCAGCCTATGTCTATTGCAGCATAACTAAGGGAGGATTCAGGGTCACCTGGTCCAGCCCTAACTATATGCTTTAGCAAAAAGGAAAGTTTTAAGCCTAATCTTAAAAGTAGAGATAGTGTCTGTCTCCCGAATCCAAACTGGAAGCTGGTTCCACAGAAGAGGGGCCTGAAAACTGAAGGCTCTCCCTCCCATTCTACTTTTAAATACTCTAGGAACAACAAGTAGGCCTGCAGAGCGAGAGCGAAGTGCTCTAATAGGGTGATATGGTACTACAAGGTCATTAAGATATGATGGGGCCTGATTATTTAAGACCTTGTATGTGAGGAGCAGGATTTTGAATTCAATTCTGGATTTAACAGGAAGCCAATGAAGGGAAGCCAAAACAGGAGAAATATGCTCTCTCATTCTAGTCCCTGTCAGCACTCTTGCTGCAGCATTTTGGATTAGCTGAAGGCTTTTCAGTGAGTTTTTTGGACATCCTGATAATAATGAATTACAGTAGTCCAGCCTGGAAGTAATAAATGCATGAACTAGTTTTTCAGCGTCACTCTGAGACAGGATATTTCTAATTTTAGAGATGTTGCGCAAATGGAAGAAAGCAGTCTTACATATTTGTTTAATATGTGCGTTGAAGGACATGTCCTGGTCAAAAATGACTCCAAGGTTCCTCACAGCGTGACTGGAGGCCAAGGTAATGCCATCCAGAGTAAGAATCTGGTTAGATACCATATTTCTAAGCTTTACAGGGTCGAGTACAATAACCTCAGTTTTATCTGAATTAAGAAGCAGAAAGTTAGCGGCCATCCAGATTTTTATGTCTTTAAGACATTCCTGCAGTTTAACTAATTGGTGTGTGTTATCTGGCTTCATGGACAGATAGAGCTGGGTGTCATCTGCATAGCAGTGAAAATGTATGCTATGTCTTCTAATGATGCTGCCTAAAGGAAGCATGTATAATGTAAACAGAATTGGTCCTAGCACTGAACCCTGTGGAACTCCATAATTAACCTCAGTGTGTGAAGAGGACTCTCCATTTACATGCACAAATTGGAGTCTATTAGATAGATATGATACAAACCACTGCAGTATAAACAGTTGTAAACAGTTGTAGAATTATAATTATCGTATTGTACAGAATGATTGTCTATACAGCATATACAGTAGTGCAGTTAAGATAAGTGAAATATGTGGATAATTTCTACAGAGGCTATGTAAAGTGCTAGTGGTTGTGAGTGGTGGTTCAGTCCATGTTATTATTGTGTGTATGAGGGTACAGTTGTCCATTTGTTTGTTTTTGTTTTTGTCCATTGTGGTGTATGTGGTATGTGCTGTCCTTCTAAAAATGATAAATGTAAACTACATAGTAGATGCACTGGTCCTTATATAGCACTTCTTCTATTTAACATGACAATTCAAAAGATTTAATACAATACGCTTCATTCATCCAATGGATGCAAGTTGGGGTTAGTATCTTGTCCGAGACAATTTGGCATGCAGACTGAAGCAGCCAGGGATCAAACCACCAAACTTTCAATTAGTAGAGGACCTGCTGTACATGCTGAGGTACAGCCACCCCTGTGCCTCAGGAGGCCAGTATTAAGCCACTGGGTGTCACCTCTGTCATTGCGCCCCAGGGTGGCTGTGGCTACATGTAGCTTGCCATCACCAGTGTGTGAATGTGTGCATGAATGGGTGGATGACTGAATGTGTAAAGCGCTTTGGGGTCCTTAGGGACTAGTAAAGCGCTATACAAATACAGGCCATTTACCATTTACCACTTTGTGTATATGACCTGTTAGTTATATTCTAGTTAGTTATATACAAATGGAGATTGGGATGTCTTCAAGTGACTGAACATTAGCTTCATAGATGTGTGTTAAGTGAATCTTTCAGTTTCTAGTTTTACGATGTTATTGCATCATGCTCATACAGTTTATGTATGCGATTTGTTAACCAAGCTTGCAAGTGTTAGCTGATAAGTTCAACTTTGGTCAAAATAGGGTTTTGGACATGAAATGGGAGTAACTTCAGAACTGAAAAGTAGTCCAAAACCAATTAAATTCTGATTACCTGTTGATCAAGAATGGTCAATATTTAGAAACTCTTTTCTAATAACTCTTTCTTTCTGTCTGCTTTGCTTTTGTTGCAAATCCATCACCTCTCTACAGTTTTTGATTTATTTGTATGCTCTTTACACCTGTGTTTTGTCCCTCCTCTCTTACTTAGGGCGTGTCCTGTGCTTGGAGTGCACTGTCATATATTAAGTATCCCACATTCTTTAGTGACTCACAGGTACTGCAGGTTAGACAACACGACTAGCTATTTCAGCAGCCTGTAATATAATAGTTGCCATTTACTGGGCCTGCTGAGAAGTTGTATTTTTACTTTTTTGCATGAAGGCTGGATACTGTGCGGTACTTAACTAAAGGTAACTTGTAGTGCAAAGGCACAGTGCTACATGGAAACCATAGAAAGCATTGCGGCAAATACTGCTCTTGTTAGAGCCAGAGAAGGTAAGCACTTTCTATATCCAGAAAGTTTATGTGAGAAGATGACATGCTAAAATGCTGACAATTTTTGACTTATTTCTCAATTTGGGACATGACCTCCATCAGAAGTAGTGCTTATATGGGTTATCTCAGGACAATGATTTTTCAGTCACAGTGTGGAAGAGTGATGTATGATAAACCTGATCAATGATGAGTTTTAAGTCTGGTTTTTTTTACTCACCAGTTCAGTTTCTGATAAATCAGTTTATCAATTTTAGCATTTCTGAATAAAGTGAAATTCTCTCTGAAGGCAACATAAATTTATTTGCTGTTACTTGAGACATGAAATAAATTTGGAGTGTGGAAATTGAGACGCAAACTATGAGTGATAGTGTGTAAAGTACGTTGCAGAGTAATGTGGTTCCACAGGCTTTGTTTAATTTGTTCCTGGAGCTATTTATAGTTCACTCACTGTAGTCGAACAAGCTATTGTCTGAAACCTGAAGGACTAGGCATGCTGATTGACATCTCAGTCTGAGTTATTCAATATGTCAGCACTTTGGTTATAGGCATGTATGCATATTCACAACACTAAAGAACTCCTTTTCTGTGTCCCGACTGTCTGTAGGTGGAGGAAGGAGCTGGAAATGGAAAGAAATGCTTCGCTTTCCCCACATTAGCCAGTGCAAAGACCTGGCCATGAACATAGGTGTGTATCTGCAAGTGTGTTTCAATAGTGTGAACAAGTTCTGGTTCTTTGTGAGATTTCACACCATATATTTTATTTTATATTTCTCCATTAGAACGAGACTACTATAGTCTATGTGTGAAGCAGCCTATTGGCAAGAAACTGTTTCAGCTCTTCTGTCGGAGTCGGCCTGATCTGCAGAACTACATTTCCCTCCAAGATGCTTTGGTACAAACTGTGAAAAATTCTTTTACTGGAATTTGAGTCCTTAAAAATATTGAAAATAATGGCACTTAATATCAGTAATTATTTCAGAAGCTAGAGTTGCATTGCTCTTGTGTGTTTTAAGTAATGACATTGCAGTGCAGTGCGCTTTTTAAAAATATTAAACGAGAGATAAGAGATTAAGAGCAAAACAAATGTGAAACTAACATGAAGAACATTAGAAAACTGAGAACTGAAAATATACTTGAAGAATTACACCATAACACATATAATATAACATCAAAATAATCTATAGCATGTTGGAATTTCCATCTGTTATTTTTTTCTTTCTTTCTTGATTACTGATGGATAATGATGCATGAGACACCGCGGCATTATTAAATGATAAGAAAAAAAACATCAGCCAAATTTAACTCTGGTATATTCATATTGAGTAAAAAAGAAATTTTGGACTTCAGTGCACAAGAGGGTGACTCTTGTAGATACAACAGCTCATATAACCTTGTATCCTGTGCAGAAACAAAGTGTTACTGGACAGGTAGTATCTAATGAGCCTGACCCTCAAAACACTCAAAGCACCAGCGTTAAGCGGCAGCTGATTGCCTTATCAAGTGGCTAACCACTGCAACACTGGCAAATGTTTCAAAACAAACAAACAAACAAAAAACCCTAATATTTTTACCGTTACTTCAACTGGCAAGTAATCACATCCAGGGTACAGTAGGTAGTCTCAAAGGCAATATTAAACCTGAGAAATTAGATGAGAAGTGTGCTTCTCTAAAACATTTTAACCGCCCGAGTTTACACAACATTTTGTAAACAATAAATTATTCATTGACACAAGATCTTTTTAAGTTTATTGCACGACTTACAGATTGTGAATGAACTAAATCATTTAATTTACTGGTGATTTGCTTCATGTGTGAGCATCTGTATGTCTGACCACTTAAACATTTTGCAGTAAATAGCTCAAATTACTTCAGAAAAACTGACATCAGACCTTCTGTCTGATACTAGATTTTACTGTCTAAACCCTTTGAAGAACTAACCTGTACATATAGACTCTGCATCCACATATGCAAACAATCTTAATACCTATTTTCTTCTTTAGGACAACTTTGACATTCAGTCAGATGACAAAAGGAAAGAGTCTGGGAACAGGATCATCCAGAGATTCCTCATGAAGCAGGTGTGACAACATTTGTAGAAAACATGGTTGATAGTTTACAACCGTGGATATTTTTCTTTCATTATTTTCTCCTCTGAAGTTTGAAACAAGAATTCTTATATCATGCTACACATCACTTTATCCAAGTGTATCATGTTCCCTCAGTCCAGTGAGTGTGTGTCCATCCTACTGAGGCATGAAAGAAGCTGCAATCAGAGTCTGGAGCTCAATCCCTGTGGTGATGTCTTTCATGGCTGCAGGGAGTAAGTTATATCTCTTTGGTCTGCTTATAGATGGTCATGTTAAAACAAGTTTGTAGGGGACTCAATGCAGTCTAGAATACTTTGGTATACACAGGAATTCATAGTCGACTCAATGACTGCAAAGTGCCCAGGTCCTGTGGTTGCATTGGTGAAAAAGGTTATTTTCACCAATCTGGCATTATACATTGTGGCCAAATGTATCCAGTTTGGTTTTGTCTGTCCAAAGGACATTGTTCCAGAAGGTTTAGGGGTTTCAGATTTATCTTCAGCTATGCCATATTTTACTTAGAGAGAAGCAAGTTTCTCCTGGGAAGCAACACTTATTAGATCTTTTTCTAATTGTACTGTTGTAAATCTTTAACATTTAGCATGCTAACAGAGGCCTATAGAGTCTGAGATGTATTTTTTGTGTGTTTTGTAATTTCTTTGAGTATTGCACAGTCAGATTTTGGTGTGAATTTTCTGGGACATCCATGCCCAAATCTTCCTCAAATCAAACACATCTGAATGCATCTAACCATAACACTGCACTATACTGACTGTATATAATTTTAACTACTGGCTTAACTGGAGTTTTGCTGGCCTGATGTGATGACTATTTTTCTAATTTTGCTAAATTACTGGGATATACACAGTAATATATACAGTATGTCCAGTAGCCAATAGAAGAACTGCTTTTCAGAATCAGTTCTCTAAAGTGTGGCACATGCTGTTGAAAACTGTTGACCAATGGAGCAGATGGAGTTCATCTTTCTTTTGTGGATTAGAGACCTACATAAATACCTCAGCAACGAGCCCTTCACCCAGTACCAGGACAGCATGTTCTTTGCCCGCTTTCTACAATGGAAACAGTTGGAGAGGTCAGTAAATGTGTATGCCCAACAAAGGTATGAGACGAATTGTTTCATGGATCAGTGGTTAGCCAAGTAGCTGCTGTTTACAGTTCTTCTTAAAAAATGTATTTACAAAAATATTTCAAATGAAAACAACATGTCTGTCTCTTTCAAGGCAGCCTATCATGAAGCAAACATTTCGACAGTACAGACTACTGGGGAAAGGAGGGTTTGGAGCGGTATGTATGTTTTGGGATTTACTCTAAGACACAGTGTTAGCATATCAGACACTTTATGGTATATGTTTTTGAGGTATGTCTTTACCCACGGTGTATCAAAATGAAGGTAGTTTTTTTATTTTTTATTTTACATACATATTCCCTTGGGGGAATTCATGGACTTAGACCTTCACAACACAGTTCTACATCTCTGTTACTCTTTAGTTCCCTTACATATATTAGTATACTTTCACTTTGCAGCAACCTATTCTTTTTTGACATATTGAACAGCTCTGATACTGGCAACAGCATTAGATACAAATTTATCACAAGGGTGTTATTGTCTTACAATCCTGTTATTCTGTCTTGAGGTGTGGGCCTGTCAGGTGAGAGCCACAGGCAAGATGTATGCCTGCAAAAAGCTGGAAAAAACCCATGTAAAGAAGAGGAAAAGAGAGGACATGGCTCTCAATGAGAAAGAGATACTACAGGAACTGGATAGTCGCTTTGTGGTGAGACTGCTGTGCTCTTCAAATATTTGCATCATTTTTTAATTTGTCAATTTTTTTTACATTTTCAAACTAGTTTTTGTTCATTGTGATGGTTTTCACATTGCCTTGTTCATTTTTTTTAAAAATCAGTATGTTTGTTAACCAGTGTTATCTGTGTAAGCAAAGTTGGGTTATTCTTAAAAAGCAAATCCATGACCTGCACTGTTACAATGGTTGATATTTCTTTCTTCGTTAAAATAAACATATACACTGTTATTGAGTTACACTGTGACTACAATTCAGTTGAATTCAATTCAATTCAATTCAATTCAATTCAATTCAATTTTATTTATACAGCACCAAATCACAACAGCAGTTGCCTCAAGGCACTTTAATATTGTAAGGTAGACCCTACAATGATAGATACACAGAAAAAACCAACAATCATATGGCCCCCTATGAGCAAGCACTTTGGCGACACTGGGAAGGAAAAACTCCATTTTAACAGCAAGAAACCTCCAGCAGGCACAGGGAGGGGCGGCCGTCTGCCGCGACTGGTTGGGGAGAGAGAGAGAAGACGGTAAATGGTAAATGGCCTGTATTTGTATAGCACTTTACTAGTCCCTAAGGACCCCAAAGCGCTTTACACATCCAGTCACCCACCCATTCACACAGACATTCACACACTGTTGATGGCACCCACCCTGGGGTGCCATCAACCCTACACCCACCCTGGGGTGCACTGATAGAGGCGAGGCTGCCGGGCCACCGGGCCCTCTGGCGCCACCGGGCCCTCTGACCACCACCAGTAGGTGGGCAAAGGGTCAAGTGTCTTGCCCAAGGACACAACGATCGAGACTGTCGGAGCCGGGGCTCAAACCGGCAACCTTCCGATTACAAGGCGAACTCCCAACTCTTGAGCCACGATCGCCCCAGCGGGATAAAAGACATGCTGTGGAAGAGAGACAGAGATTAATAAAGCTTAAGCTCACACCGAACGAGACATTAATAAGCAATTCAAAATAGTCTTTATAATTCCATCATAACTGACACTTGTTAAAAACTCCAGCTGCCAAATGTTTGAACAAATCATTTAACAAAAATGATCTTTACTGAATGTTTATACAAGGTATTTTTACAGTGAAGAGAAGTTTATCCTGTGACACCAATAGGAAACCTGTATAGGGTATACCCCATCTTTCACCTTATCACAGTTGGGATAGGGATAATGGACATGAACTCTTCTCTATGTTTTATAAAAGACATAGAAGAGGTGGCTGTGACTCAGGAGGTAGAGCAGGTCAATTATTAACTGGAAGGTTGGTCGCTCCCGTCTGCATACTCACCTATCCTTGAGTGCTCAAGTTAGGCAGAAAAGTACTTAATAAGAACCAGTCGATCTACTATTTATATATGCTTAATTAGAGACTCATCACATCATTCAACAGGTTTTATACATGTTCTGACACACATCCATCCATCAATTTTCTTCCATCCATCCATCCATCCATCCATCCATCCATCCTCTTCTGCTTTTATCCACTACATCGAGGCTGTAGCCTATCGCATCCATCACAGGATGAGAGGCTGGACTAACAGGGCTAACATTGAAGCAGACAACTATTCAGACTCATCATCATCTTTGAGCTGTGGAAGGAAGTCTGAGAACTCTAAGAGAACTCATGCAGATGAAGAGAGAACATGCAAACTATACACAGAAAGGCCTCGGACTGGATTCAAACCAAGGACTTTCTTGGTGCCACTATACCTCGTCTCAGCAATATAGCTGAGTATAAAATAATCAGGGAGAGAACAAGTTCAAAAGCAACCTCGGTCAGACAGAATTCTGTTTATACTGATCTACTGATTCAGATGAATTTCGTGATCAAATAGTCTTATTTTTCTTAAGAATGATGTCCAGTTTTTATAATCAGTGAGCACAACTCAATTTTTCTAAAATGTGTATTTGCAGTTTCTTTTAACCTCCTAAGACCGGAACTCTTCCATGACATGCATTTTCAATTTCTCTTTGATATTTGGGCTGATTGGGACCCAATTAATGTAAAAACAAAGAATTACCAGATTTTTTTTTTTTTACCTGATTTTTGTTTCTAAGAAAAATGAGAGCCACATATGAGGATATTCATTTAACATTTTGATAGCACAGTAGCAGTATAATGTCCTCGTAAGTGGATATAGAGCAAAATTGAGTATTTTGGTCTAAATAACCCAAAATGTGATGTCCACATATGTGGATGCCAGGTCCTAGGAGGTTAAGGATAATGTTTAATCCTTATGATTGGCTTTCTTTCATAGCGAGTGGTGTTCTGCACTGAATTATACTGAATTGTTTCAAGTATTTTGTAAAAGCTGAATTTATAGTATTGCTGATGCCTTAGTGAGTTTTGTTTTCTTATTTTTGTTTTATTTTTTTATTGTTCAGGTGAATCTGGCATATGCTTATGAGACCAAGCACAATCTCTGTATGGTTTTGACCATGATGAACGGCGGTGACCTAGGGTTTCACATACATCGCATGGGGTCACCTGGTCTGACCAAAGACAGGGTACGTTTCTACGCTGCAGAAGTCTGCTGTGGTTTAATTCACCTCCACCAAAAGTCAATATTATACAGGTAAGTGTATTTCTACATGCATTAAATCACATCTCTACTAGTCGGGAAGAAGTTTTTAAATGCTGTGTTTCTTCTAGAGATTTGAAGCCAGAGAACATTCTCTTGGATGACAATGGTATGCGCAACTACAAAACAGTGTTTTTTTAATCATTCATGTACAATAAATAGCCTCAACTGTACTACAGTAACATCCAAGCAGATAGCATTCCAACATCCACACATAGCAAAAGCTGGCAGTTACTTTCTTGCTATTTTTAACTCTGAAAATAATCTGACTGTTTGAAATGCCACACATTTGGCCATGCAGCCTATCAGAAGCATCCACCTGCTCTCAAGAAAAATCTGTGTTGATTGTATTTTGACAGGGGTAAAAAAAAAAAAGAAAAAGAAAAGTAGTTTGAGGAAGTAAAAAAAACCTGTTATCTATTTATAGAAACTTCCACACCTGTTCCTTCATTCTTGGAATAAAAGCAACAGTTGTAGTTTCCCATTGTGTCAGCTGGAGAAAAGTGAAGCCTAACTTGACAGGGCAAAAGTGAAAGTATGTGAGAAAAATAATCTCAACAATCATGCCATTTCAGTTAATCTTACTTTTTTGGTTCCATTAAGGACACATCCGCATCTCTGACCTGGGTTTGGCTGTGAAGATGTCTGAGGGGAGTCTAGTACGAGGCAGGGTGGGCACACTGGGCTATATGGGTATGTATGGAACTTCTACAGACCCACATAAATCATATGAGTGTGTTGGAAAACAAAGCAATTTATTTTTATGATTGTATGACTTTTATCCATACCTCTCAGTGGTGCTTACTGGCCTGCACACAGATGGATGGACTGCTTAAGTACTTACATAGAGTTTATCTATGTAAGTTTATGATGCAGTTTGCATTGTGCTGGGAGTTGGTGATTTGTAGACCTGATTGTTTGTTTTAACACATCAGAAAAACAACAGAAACAAAAAATCAAACAACTGTCAATAAAATCAAAGCAAAGCAAATGGTGATTTTGCTATTTTCTAAGGAACTTTGAAAGAAAGGAATTGGAATTCTTTAAGTTTCTTGAAGATGTTTCACCTCTCATCCAGAAAACGTCTTCAGTTCTAAAACCAAATGAGTCCCAGGTATCTAAATCCTTGTGGGGCTTGTCACTAAAAGGGTTGTTGACCCACTATTAATTGTGTCACATGAGCCAAGGTGAGAAAAAGGCATGGATCATGACCAGCAGAGGTTTTGAGAGAAACTAATGTGATACCTTGGCTCACCCTATTAACCTGAGGTTAACAGAAACCTGAGGCACCTGGGAATAGATCTTAAAATTGCATTGTATGTGACTGACAGTTGGTGTCACAAGCCACCCCCTCTATTCAGTGATGGTCATTCACAGTGAAAATAGATGGCATCTTTTACTCCTCTTTCAAACAATCTGTCTTCTCAGTTCAGAATATGAAAATTGGCATCCTCAAAAGATTGACCTTTAACCTTTAGGCGCAGATCTTTAGCTGGTCTTGTCCTGCTATGTTGTGCCATGCATTGATAGGATGGCTGTTTGGTGTCTCCAATGTAGAATCTCTGAATTCTTGTATTGTAATAGTTTAAAACTTTCAAATTACCTGATGCTGTCAACTGGATGGGAAGAAAGAACCTATTATGACTTTATGTCTACAGTGCTTTCAGAAAATGTTCACAGTGGTTCACTTGTTCCACATTTGTTATGTTACAGCCTATTTCCAAAACTGATTAAATTCATTTGTTTCACCTCTACACACAATACCACATATTGACAAAGTGAAAAAATTAGCTTGAATTTTTTTTTTTTAGCAATTTTATTAAAAAAACAAAACAAAACTGTAACTTAACTACCCACAGACTTTGCCATAAGACTCCAAAGTGAGTTGAATCCTGGTGCACTGGTCAGATGTTTCTATGACTTGATTGGACTCCACCTGTGGTAAAGTTACTGGGACATGAAGACATAATGTCCAAGGAATTGTCTGTAGACCTCAGAGACAGGATTTTATTGAGGCACACATCTGGTGAAAGGTACAGAAAGATTTCAGCAGTATTTAAGTTCCCAATGAGCACAACAGTCTCCATCATACGTAAAAGGAAGAAGTGTGGAAGCACTCCAGCCAATCTGATCTAAATCGGGGTAGAAGGGTCTTAGTCAGTGAACTGACCAAGAAGCCAATGTTCACTCTGGCAGAGCTCCAGCATTGCACTGTGGAAAGAGGAGAACCTCCCAAAAGGATAATCATTTCTGCAGAACTCTACCAGTCAGGCCTGTATGGTAGAGTGGCCAGTTGGAAGCCAATTGTCATTAAAAGGCACATGACAGCCTTCCTGGAGTTTTGCAAAAAGGAACATGAAGTACTTTCAGACAATGAGAAATAAAACTCTGGTCTGATGAAACAAAGATTGAAATCCTTAAAGTGTCATGTTTGGAGGAAACTAGGCAGCAATGATCCCCTGATGAATGCAATTGCTACAGGGAAGCATGGTGGTGGCAGCATCATTCTCTGGGGTTGTTTTTCAGGAGCAGGAACTACGAGACTAGTCAGGGTTTGGTTTTTAGTAATTTTCACGACATGGAAATATAGACTTATAGAGTACACAAGAATATTGCCTTGGCAATAAGTAACAGCAGCAAAGCATAAAAAGATTATTCGTTTGCATTCCCATTTCAGCTCCTGAGGTGATCGGCTATGAGCGTTATGGAATGAGTGTGGACTGGTGGGGCCTCGGGTGTCTGATTTATGAAATGACTGCAGGTCGGCCCCCTTTCAGGGCCAAAGGAGAACAGCCTAAATCCTCAGAAATGGAGAGAAGGATTCAGAATGAACATGAAGAATATGGCAACCAGTTCAGCAAGGAGACAAAAGACATCTGCTCCTCAGTGAGTTCTTCAAAATGAAACTATTTTTATTTCAGCATGCACAGAAGATGTTCTTTCATCCACATCATACCTTTATCCCCTGATGTATGTCAGATTGTTAAGACAGTACAACAATTTCCAAAAGCCAAGTCATATTCTAATAGGATAGGTTCAGGGTTGCTTACACCTTAGAGATTTACTACGCATACATGTGCTTTTCAGCCTAAATCCTAACCCCAATTTCGGAAGAGGCTGTATTACATCCTTCAAGCAATGAGAACACCTTTTTTTCCACTATTGTAGCTGCTGACCAAGGACCCCACAAAGAGGCTGGGCTCCCAGAAGTCTGGGGGAAAAGATGTAAAATTTCATCCTTTCTTCCAAGAGATCAACTTTCGGATGCTGGAGGCAGGACGCGTTGACCCTCCATTTAAACCTGATGTAAGTACCCAAATGAGATATCTATATCTATAGATTGATAGAGACAGATATCTAGATATGTATGTATATGTGTGTGTATGAATTTGAATTTTGAATATGTATACATACATACATACATACATACATACAGGATTACATTTATGTATTTAAATTGGATTCCATTTAGCTGGATGTAGTGTTTTCGATGTAAGAAATATCTTGTCAAGTGACTTTGGTTTTTAAAGAGTATGTAAAGTACTTAAATAAAAACTGATCAAATGTAGAAGAAGAAGATTTTAACAATCTTAAAGCCATTTAAATTTGTACTCACTGCATGTGGTCTTTTATTTTTAGCCCAGTCAGGTGTACTGCACTGATGTACAGGACATAGAAGAATTTTCCACAGTGAAAGGAGTCCATTTTGACCAGACTGACAGCTTCTTCTACTCCCAGTTCAACACAGGAAGCAATTCCATAATTTGGCAAAATGAGGCAAGTTCTAGGTTACATTACCAGGGTTAATCCAGACAAGAGCTTCAAACCTCACCTTCCTTCTCTGTCTTCCATGTAGCTAATAGAAACGGGATGTTTTGAAGAACTGAATGTTTTTGGCCCTAAGGGATCTGCATCTCCAGATCTCGACTGGTCCCAGGCCCCAGAGAGCCCCAAACGCAGCCTGCTGCGCCGAATCTTTCGCAAAAACGTAAGGACATAAAATACATTCTGTCAAAATGTGTGCCCTTTGTGGAAAGCTGAAGATATCTTTCCTCTTTTCACTCAAACAGCATCATTCAGATTCTGACGGAAGCAGAGAGAACCTGTTGTCCAGTGAGGGCTACAGCTCATCAGGAATACATAACTCTGCCCTGAATCCCAGGAAAGTCTACAACAAAGACACCAAAAAACAACAAGTCATTGTAGCAAAGGGTTCTTCCCTTTAAATCGCAGCACAGCAGGCATTTATTTTGTGTTTTCATTGTCTTCCTTACACCTAATCTGTATTAGCATTTTCTGCTTCTCTCAGGTAAAACAAATGAATAATTTTACACCATCCCAACTTTTTAAAAAGTACTTGAATTTTTAAACAAGTGTACTAGTATATATAGTATATAGTACTAGTTTTCTCTGTATATGTTGCCCTTGAGCTCCATTTTTGAAAAACACAATGTTTCTTTTCACTGTTACGCTGATGATATTCAAATCTACCTTCACCTGACTGGGGATGCTTTATCCTCACCACATCCTCTGTTTGATTGTCTGAGTGATGTCAAGGACTGGTTATCACGTAACTTTCTTACTTTAAATGGAAAGAAGACAGAAATTATTGTTTTTGACCAAAATATGCCTCTGGGACAATTGACTGACACATTTGGGCCTGTTGCTAACTACCTTACTGATACTGCCAGGAATCTTGGAGTTTTCATGGATAGTTCCTTCAAACTTGACAAACAGGTCTCTAATGTGGTAAAAACTAGCTTTCATCAACTACGCCTAATCTCTAAGGCTAAACCCTACATACCACACAAAGATATGGAGAAACTCATCCATGCTTTCATTATGTCAAGACTGGACTATTGTAACTCTCTCTACCTGGGTCTACAATCTTCTCTTCTGCAGCTGGTCCAGAATGCCGCAGCACGTCTCTTGACCGGCACTAGAAAGTTTGACTCTATCACCCCTGTTCTGAAAAATTTACACTGGCTTCCTATCAGATATCGAATTGATTTTAAAATTCTATTGTTTACTTATAAAATTTTGAACAATATGGCACCTGACTACTTAGCTGATCTCCTCTGTCTGTACAGCCCTCAGAGAGCACTAAGATCATCGGGCCAACTGCTCTTGGTGCAACCTAGGTCTCGGCTGAAGACCAGAGGAGACCGTGCCTTTACCGTTGCTGCACCCAGGCTATGGAATACTCTCCCTCTTCATATTCGCGCGTCAGATTCCATTCAGTCTTTTAAATCACGTTTAAAAACGTATTTGTTTGATCTAGCATTTAAGGCAAATTAGGGTAATTTACATCTGGCTCTGTATTTAGATTATGTAATTATCTTATATTTTATATATTTGTAATTTATATTTTATTGTGATTTTATTTGTACTGCGATTTTAATGGAAAGCACTTTGGTGTACTTCGGTCTTAAAAATGTGCTATATAAATAAATTTTGATTGATTGATTGATTGATAGTATTTTTTTTAACAATTCCAATATAATAAATGTCATCTGAATAATAAATTATGTGGAATTATCTGGATTAAATGGGTCACCTGGACGTCCAGACGTGTTCAGACCTTTTGGGATTTCTTTACCTGGATGGAGCATGCATCAAGACATTAACTTGTAATAATTTTTCAATTAAAAAAGCAAGCTTGAACCAGATATTTGACATAAAAATAAAAACTCAAAGCCAAGTCAGCAGTTAAGCAAGGTTCCTGGTAGAAGTAAAGAGGCAAGGGGGACCTAGTGTTATCTCAGGTATCTTTCAGGGACACAAATGAAGATTTAGGTTGGGGAAAATTGTCAGCCATCCAACTTTTAATAGAGTCTAAGCATCTATTTGGATGCCTTTAGAAAAATCTTGGAGCTTAAAAGAGATATTTAATTAGATGTCATGTTCAGCACAATTTGAGCACCTTTAAGGGCATGCCTTATCTCTGCTAAGAAGAGGGGAAGATATAACAGAAACAATAAAGGCTCCAAAATAGAAAGGCCAACTAACTAGGTAGCACCAGAAATGCTTGCTTGCTAACCAGGCCTCGCTTCCACAACAGGCTGAGCTTCACATGGACGCCTACTCTATTCTGTTCTACTCTACAGTGGGAGTGGGACGAACTGCAGCCGTCCGCATCAAAGCCAAATACTAGGGCTATCATTGTGGAAGTTTACTAGCTGCCACTTTGCTCTCTCTTGATGTTTTTTTCCTCCAAATCGCACAATTAGCTACAGGCAGCACTAAGTGTTTGGTTAGCTTAGACAACTATGCTCAGCTTAAACTAGTTTGGCAACGGATTATGGACACACAACCAGGCGAGTTACTGGTTGCATGAAGCAGCAGGGGAACTGTAGCTAAACTGAGCAGCACCCAGAGCTTGGAGAACCAATCTGAGCAAAGAATGAATGACATCTGTGGGAGCGCAGCAAAATCAAATGGGTTTTAGGCCTGAAGAGTAGAGGTGGTGAAAGCTGCACACTGAAACAGAGCAGTGTGGCCAGTGAATGAGAAAGAGGCTGCAGGCGACTGTGGACAACTTTAACTTTTTTTGCTTTTACAATAATTTTTAAAATGTTTATTTTGATGTGGCCAGTTTTAAAATGCAGGCAGTGACTTTTGATAAAGTACATTTGTAACTTTTCCACAAAGCTCTTCTTTTACAATAAATAAATTGTTCAGATGATAGGTATTATACTGGCTTTTTGTACCCTGTGTGTTAATAGGTTCTAAAATATATTTCACCTTCACTCTCTGTAATGCAATATTTTTTTTTTGTAAAACTTTATAAAAGCTATAAATTAAATCTTAAATCTGACTTCTAATTTGGGAAAAATACCTTTTTCAAGATCTTCCCAGTGGTATTGAACATTTTCCTTGGTAGTGGGTGAATGATGGTGTTCATTACAGCTCATTCAGACACAGTATAGGAGAGAAACTGTGTATAAATTAGTCTTTCTACATCATAGATACAAATAATTTCAAAGTTCACCAGTAAAGCAGCTCCTTAGAAAAAGGCTAGGTGAACCAAAAAGACCATTCAACAAAAAACAGATTTAATTAATCAGATCAACTTGGATGTGGGATTTTTTAATTAAATTTAACCCAGTGTAAAAAAAACACAAACAAATAAAATTCACCCAAAAGAGACAATAACAAAGACTTTCATTTAGACAATAAGTGAAATGGTGAATTGGCTCTGTTTGGCTGCAACAACACACACAACTTCATGGTGCCAAAAATGTGTTGAACTAAAACCTTTCTAAAGCATAACAACTTTAAATTATACACATTTGAAACCGGAGCACCATAAGTAAACTAATTCAGAAAAGCCTGATATGGAACTTCGCCCTATGGTAACAATGATATGCAGCCCACAGTTCGGTGTCATTTTAAATGTTTTATGTCTAGGAAGAATTCATTCAGCCCATACTGCTGACGATATTTTAATATTGCAAGAGCTGAAATGCTGCTTATTTGACCTACAGTTTACTGCAGGCATGAAGTGTTTTCATTTTGGCTATCTAAAGGTTGAACAACGTTTTTGACTCAGGGGTGTGTGTATAGTCAGTTCAATGTTTTCATCCCTCCCATGGAGGACTACGTCGTCCATCCACATCAGTCTCCACATGGTACAGCATGTCAGCCAGAGTGTGTTCGATTACAGCTCCCCAGCCCATGTCACTCATCTGAAAGTAATCAAACAATGACTCAGAGGAAGTTTCAAGATCATTTGGAGAAAGTTGGGAATCTTAAAAGGTATGAAGCTCTCACCGGCTGGTACTTAACATCCTTTGGAGGGTATTTGAAGTGGGGTCCAAAATTGACAGAAACCTGAAGAGGTAAGGGTATACTTAAAAAAAACAAACCCCTTTCCAACCTTAAAATCAAATAAATCATCAAATGTGCATGTGTACTCACTGTGCAGCTCTTGTATAGTGAGATGGCAGGGAAATAGATGCCCTCAAACAGGTTTTCAAAGGCAACACCTTGGTTCACTCCATTTTTGTAGAAAATCATCTGAAAAACAAGAGCCGGGCCAATAAGAGGTAGGTAGTGGAAAATGACAGTAGGTTTTCTCCACTGGAATTAATTTTGAAAAAATGTTCTAACCCTGCTGGGACTCATTGGCTTGAGGCTTTTCTCTGCTTTGTCCACATAGTCCTTCTCCTCAAAGTACAGGTAACTCTTAAACTTAATTAGTGCCTGAAAAGAGAAACTGGTTTTAGATCCAACTAGTCCAAGAAAGACATGAAAACACCACACCCACACCAACCCCTGAGTCCCCGTGTTTTAACACGGCGGGCGTGATTGCGGATGCCGTGCAGGTGCGTCCGCACGGCACCGCAAACCACGCCCCACCACATACCCCCATCGCCCGATTGAGGCCGGGGAGCAATCTGGCTCCTCCACCGCTCCCGGCAGGAGCAGCCCTTCACCCGGCTGCTCCTCCTCCTCCGGCAGGCTCGGACCCCCGCGTGACTCGTCCACCACCTCCGGCTGCCGAGGTGCCCCACACGGCTCCTCCACCGCTTCACTGTCCTCGGGACACACTTGTAGGGGTGGCGCCCAGGCCCAGAGCAGCGCCACCAGCTCCCCAATCCTTTCCAGGTGGCGCTCGGACCGGTCCTGCAGCTCTTCCTGCTGGCGACGCACCTCCGCCGCCTGCTCCCGCTGGGCGGCCGCCATTTCGGCCACCCTCCGGGCCAGCTCCTCCATTCCCTGGCTCCGATACGGACCCGCCGTGCCGCCTCCTGGGTTTCGGCACCAATGTGGCGTGAATAAGGCACGGCGGGACCCCGGAGCAACGTTCAGAGCCAACTTTATTTAATTCACGTCACACCACACCCACACCAACCCCTGAGTCCCCGTGTTTTAACACGGCGGGCGTGATTGCGGATGCCGTGCAGGTGTGTCCGCACGGCACCGCAAACCACGCCCCACCACAAATATATATTTATATTATTTTATTTATTTATTTATTTTTATTTACTCCAGCCTAGTAATAATACTGTTAATTTGTGTTATTTCTACAACACAAATTCTGGCTCAGAGGAACACATCTATCATTCCAACAGTTGCTGTTCCTTTAAAAAATACTGGCAGTGGTATCCAGTGGTATAAATCTGATTGGCATTTATCTCTCTTGTATAAGTAACATGGGAGGTGGACAAATGAAACACAGCCAAGCTCTTGGGACCATTTTGATACAACTGCATGTGACAGAAATGCAATGCTGAACACAAGAAGAAATCAGAAGTGCAGCTGATGTAGCTGCGGTTACCTTGTCCTTGTATGTATCAGGCAGAGCCTTCGCCGTCTCTGTGTCTTCAGGCAGCTCTATGAAGAAGCCCAGTGTGTCTCCCTGACTGTAGCCTGAGGAATAATGTTTTCCTATTGACTGGTGAAACCGCGTCCCTTTCTTACTGCGCCAAGAGTAGCTGAACTTGTCATAACCCAGAGGCGCCTGCAGGTTACCTAAGTTATAAATAAGATCCAACATGTTAGATATTGTGGTATTAACATTTTGTCAAAGCAGCTGAGTATCTAACTCTATATTAGGGCTGCCAGATTATGCCAAAGAATGATATCCACTATCCACTCTGGTAAAGAGTGACAACACAATTTATTATTTAAATTGAAGGGAATACATATTAACTGAAAAATGAGTAAGGACAAACAAACCTTAAAGCTGAAAGGAAAAAGAGGACCTGTTCTGATGTATATATCAATACATAATAATGGCAGATACTCATTAAAGAAAAATTTTGAGGTTTGTGAATTTCTTAGCCTCCCATCTAGTTAGGAGCCACAGAGGTGGCTGAAGGCTGTCCCCGAAGTCACTACATAAGACGCAGTATACACTAGGGCTGGGTCATATCATACAGTTCATGGTAATACTGGTATAATGTTGGGCAACGATAAGAAAATGAAATATCGTGATAGAATATGGGTAAAACTTGCATGTGCAGTGCCTTTGTTTTCATAGGCACATGGCAGAAAAAGCATGGCGGACGAAAGCGGATCGTTGAATGAAACGGATGAACCAGAATTGGTTTGTAAAAATGTTGCAACTTCAGTGTGGAACTGGTTTAGCTTTCGTCCGTCAGATACACAACAAAGTACTATTTTTGGTAGAGCATGCTAGCGGGCCGTCGTTATTACCGTGTTTTTTGGAAAATACGGCACACTTAAAATTAATCCTTTGATTTTTCTGAAAATCGACAGTGCCCCTTATAATCCCGTGTGCTTTATGTATGAATTCTGGGTGTGTTTACTGACCTGGAAACGATTTTATGTACACATTTTTATATAACTTTAATGCACATAAAAACAAAAACAGGTGCTAATGATCAACTGACCACTTTTTTTCTATGCTTAAGTGCTTTCTATCCAACAGTCACACGCCGATGGAAACAATGGAGAGCAATTTGGGGTTAGTATCTTAATATCCCTGCCAGTCTTGTGACCTACTCTGCCTCCTGAGCCAAAGCCAACATTAAATGTACATGTTGTGCATTTTGAACATGTTAATGTATATACAACTAATCTTTATTGTCCAAAAACTGAAAATTGCTCTGTAGTAAAAGCGCTATACAAATACAGGCCATTTACCATTAGATCAGCAGTAACAGCAGGTAGCCCCAATATAATTACTATCTCAGGAGCACAGCTTTGAGAGCCCAAAGGGAAACTGAATTCTGATGTGCCAAACACATTTGCTTTGTCAAGGGTAGCTCTACAAATCTCTCCTGCTACTCAATTTCTTTTCCTTAAACATAAATAAATAAAAAAAATAAATAAATACTATTCACATTAATATATTTATTACATAACAATCATGATAAGAGTGAGAAGCCAGAGATCCAGGAGATCTGAGCCCTGCATGGGTCCTCAAGAGTACAGAAGACCCAGACATCACCATGCACAGAGGACAAGACCCCAGGGCCTTAAACACCATAAAATCTTCCTGGCACCCTGCAAACCATCATTAGACGTCACCCTAGCCTCACTTTAAACAGCCTGAGCCTGATTTGGCAGTTCAGCTATAAGTCTAATGAACGGAGTGTCCCACTTGCTCTTCAGCCGAGCACACACCTGACCGACCCAAACCTGAATCTGTGGTCCTTTTGAGCAAGATTACTACTGTGACAAAATGTCATCACTAAGGGAAATCTAAAGGTCTAACATAAGCCATTATTTTTTCTTTCCATCATTTCATTTTTTTCTGTATTAAAATTTGATTTTCAATTTGTTAGTTTTTGTAACAAACAATTGTTTCTATAGTTTTAGTTTTTAAATCAGAATGAAGGCTCTGGTTATCACAATACACTTAAATGATATTGACCCACAGTGATGACATTCCTGCCTCAATGCACAAAATATACATTTCTTTTAGTTAATTTTTCAGATACACTATATAATTTTCTTTAAATTTGTTTTTATTCTTTTACAAGTTAAGAAAAATATCTTTCCACACCCAAGTTTGTATTTTTAGTTTAGCTTTACTGAACTATGATAACCTTGTAAACTCTTATTAATCTAATCTACAGTCAATTGATGAGACTTTATAATTATATATTATTTTAATGCCATTGTATATGTCTTTCTACTCTGTAGTAGAGCAGGGCGATATGGCCAAAAATATTTATCACGATATATATTTGAAAATTTGCGATAACGATATAACTGACGATATAATTGATGCGAGACAAAATACAACTCCACAACATTACTAGCGCAAAAAGACAACCTTCCATTTATTTTCACTTAAACAAGAAACTGGTTTTTATGTACATTAAAGCTTTATAAAAATTTAACAGTGCAAATGCAAATTCCTTGCTGAAAGTTTAACCAAAAGGCATTTCCAGTAGAAATGTGCTGACATATCCTGAGCATAACCATGTATAATATCCACTGAAGTTAAAAAGAGGTGCTTTCCAACATTAAACTGCAGCGTGCAGTACGTATTTTTCGGACCATAAGGTGCACGGGATTATAAGGCACATTAAGCGAAACAAAGCAGTCAGATAAATCAAACTTTATTAAACTCATTCTTCTTGCTTCCTCCACTTCTGTGCCATTGATTCATTAATGTTGAATTCTCTGGCAGCTGCTCTATTCCTATGTTGTTGCAGTATATTAATGACTAACCTCGTATTGTGGATGGATTATCTCAGTTGTTCTCCTGACTGAAGTTTGGTCCGTTTACAGCATCCTGCCATGCGATTGCATTTGTCTCTAACCATGAGGAACCTTCACGTTAACTTTTATAAGTGGAAAAGTGTTAAGTGTTCGTCCTCCAGCTTCACTGTTTATGTTATGCTAACATAGCTGTGTCGCTAGCGAGCACGTAGCATATAATTATATACCAGCTAGCCCAACTTCAGTAACCCTACAAACGTCACTGCTGTTTAGTTTCCTGTCTTCATTTATGTTGGAAGTGATAGCAGAGCTGTACGTTTGATTTTTTTCAGAAAACTCTCAGTCAGAACATGCAATATCATGCTTAGGTAACTAGCGAAACTAGCGAGCTAACTTCCGCTAACTTCCTGCTAACTTCTAACTCCGTTAAATGTAATACATTTTGTTTTCATGGATGCCTGGAAGTTAAACTTCATAGTTACACCTGGTAAAGCAGCAATGCTGATCGTTTTATTAAAGATGAAAGAATTTAGACAGTTAACTCTTGGTGATGCTGCAGTGTTCGTTTGACCTGAAGCAGACGGAGTTTAGGACCCAGATTACTCCCAGATTTAAGAGCATCTTAGTCCGACAAATACGACAATAACGACAGCCCGCTTGCATGTTCTGCAAAAAAATGTGCTTTGTCGTGTATCTGACGGACAAACACCAAACCAGTTCCACATCACTGAAGTTGCACCATTTTTACAAGCCAATTCTGGTTCATCTGTTTCACTCAACAATCGGCCATGTGCGTATGAAAACAAAGGCACTGCGCATGCGCGTTTTACTCCCATTCTATCGCGATATTTCATTTTCCTATCGTTGCCTAACATTATACCGGTATTACCGTGAACGGTATAATATGGCCCAGCCCTACTCTGTACACAAACTATATTGTAGATGTAAATGTAATCATATTTGTATGAGTACAAAGCACTACTGACCAAGTGGTTGAGACCAGCCAAGTCTGGCTGCGGTCTCTGGAGGCATGTCATCAACAGACACCTCAAAGTACCAGGCGCCTTTCCGAACGCCATGGGAAGCTCGGACCATTGAATAACCCTTCTCCCCAGTCACTGTCAGGCGGTCATCAGAGATCTTCAACTGAGGCGCTGCAACATAAACATACTTATTCATACACAGCATAAAGTAAAGTGCCATGAAAAGTCTTGAGTCACCTATAACCTCACTCCATTTTGTGTTCAAGGAACCGGACTTTTTTGTAATTTGTTTTTTAAAAGTGGTTTTGAGCAACAGTTGTACTTTCTGAACATCAAAATATTAACTACTTTTGGATTCAGTTTCAGTCTTTGTACTAGAAAATTTTCAGAGGAAAATTTGTTAAGCAACTCACCTATGAATGATTCAAACATTCATTAGTTTCTAAGTTGAGGGATGATTCAGTGTTGTGCCCAAGCATAACAGAAAACTTAGCAAAGGACCAATTTTCAGTTATATCTTTAGGCACTTTTTGCCCCTAAAGATATTGTGATCCTTATTCCTTTAGCACAAACATCACATTGTCTTTCCAATATGATGTTTGTGGTTTCAACAGCATGTTTGGTTGGAAGGGGTCCAATTTCACTGTAGGTAACAATTTTGCATCAGATGCCTGATAAACTACTCCCGAGGACTGCGAAAATGAATAACAAAAAAAGCTGCCAAAGAGAGTTCAGGCTGTTTTGAAGGAAAAAGATATATATCGACTTTCAAACTTCTTGACATTCTACACTCTGCCTCATATAATGAATTTACATTTTCGTTGTCCGTGTTTCAATAAACTGCCTCAAACAAAATACAATGAACTCAAGGGTGGCTCAAGCCTTGTGCGCAGTATTGTTCATACGAAGAAAACAGAACGTCCTTGAAACCCATACCTCTGTCATGTAAGGCCAGCAGCACTCTCTCATACAGACAGGCTCTGTACAGATCACCAGGTATGGGTTTGCCTGCCCAACAGTCCAACTCGAGCTTCTCTGGGTCTGGAGCATGCGGGTCTGGTTCTGCTAGGACATAACGGTAGCCATCTTTATTAAATGGGTGCTCCAGTGGGTAACCATGAGGAGGCAGCCGCTGAGCAGAGAACAGAGGGTCGCTGCAAAGAGATAGAATGACCAGTTGTAATTTAATGGTAGCATGCACGTGTTAAAGTTGCATGAGGAACAAAATAGATTTGCATTAGAAAAATGCATAGGGATAACTATGACATCTATATAACTATATATTTGTTATATATCCATAACTAAAATGCCCACAAGCTATGTTTTTTTTTTTTTAATAAATTCCCCAAAATCCAACAAGGACAGGGGGGTCCAGGCCCATCCAGCCCCTCCACCTCTGGCAGATCCTCCTGCCTGCAGAGTGGTCTCCTCAAAAGTAGTGGGCATCTTCAAAAAGATGATAAGACCTCCTGCCAGCTAATCTGAGAAGTTTATCATATTGAGAATCAACCAAATGAATGAAATGAAAAGGATTTATTGGTTTCCTCCAATTCTTGAATACTTGTTTTCTCTTTTCTTCTTTCTCTTTCGTCTTTAAGCAATGATTTATTAAATCTCCAGTTTTTACTTGGCAGAATGACCTTCTTAATTACTAGTATTAAAGACACAGGAGCATGATCGCTGACAGCTATTGGGTGTATCTAAGTGTCTGAAACAGTGTCTCAACAGTGAGCTGCTGACTAGGTAATAATCCAGACAAGAGTAAGAGTGATGAACATGTGAGAAGAAAGTATATTCCCTGCAGTCAGGGTGATGATATCGCCATCCATCACAAAGTCCGTAATCACTCATGTACTGTTTTCAGCCCAAGTGTTGCTTTTTATTATTATTATTTTTAAATGACTGTCACTTACACTTTGGAAAGCAGTTTCTTCCGGCTGTCTACGTGGACCTGCAAAACTACCATTCAATTTTCTGGGACAGATTTTTTTGCTTATATTTTGCCTTAGAGGTACAGGCTTCTCTTACAACAACATCACTCAAAAGTATGTACTTATATTGTGAAATGGAGGCAGGGCAACATGCAAATTGTATGGAGAGTGCACAAGGCTGTTGGTTCTGAATGATTCTGATTTACTATGATATGCATGTGGTGAGAACAAAATAGATGTATGATTAACTGCACCAAGTATGTGCAGTTAATCATTTCAACAGTAATTTTGTGTGGAATCCACTTTTTTGCACACGGTAAGAACATTTCCTCGGAAATTTTAATAAATGAGGCCCAGTGTCCGAATAGACTTACCTAAACCTTAAAACTTAAATAGACTCCGAAATCAAACTCCCTTGGTTGCCTTTAACTGCAAACATAAACTAAGCTGGTTGATCAATGCTCACCTATTGCCTGTGTATCAGGGGGAAAAAGAAGAAAAAAAGCCTATGTTGACTTTGTCCCAAAGTATTTCCCCTGGACATTATGCCTGTCACTTTGAGGAATTCTTCAACCAGAATGGAAATGCTAAGTGCCAGTTTGCCAAATTACCTCACCAACTAAATGGATTTTAGCCATCACCAAATCATATAATGTAAGCAAAGATGCATATTTTATATTTGTTTTAAACAGTAATGGCCATCATGCAGGCATATAGCCAGAAAGCTATAACTTAGCTATGCAATATGTATTTGACATTAGTTGATTCATCACATTTAAATAAACTTTGCTGATGTTATAGTGATAACTGAGTATATAATAAACACAAGCCTCCCAGTTGTTATACATGTTATACATAACAGACAGAACATACAACAGTGCAATATCATAATACAGGACCGTTAGTACCTCCTAGTTCTCTTAGCTGCTCCTGCAGCCGTCCCCTCTTGTTGCTGCTGTTGTTTACGTTTGGCACCTCTTCCTTTTCCTGGGCCAGGGGCCAAAGCACCTTCAAGAACATAAGATAGATTATTCAAATGAACCCACACAGGCACACAAACAGCCAGACAGTAGCAAAGGCAATATACACTTAGATGCCAATTTCTCACACAGTCCTGCAAGAAATTTTCCTTATGTCAGCTTTTCTCCCCTCTCATCAATCTCAACCAATATTCATGAAAGGAGAATTTATTGCAGGGCCGGCGTCTTAAATTAGCTTTCCATTAGCTTAGCTCTACCTAGGTGTGGTGGACATATAAAGACTTGCAGTACTGCAGGCACTAGTCTTCAGGTCTGATTACACCAACTGGTATTTACTGAACCTGACCTTAACTACTAGGTTGGTCTTTTCTTTCACTAGTTTGGTGCAGAAATCTGCAGAAATGACAGTGCCCTCCTGCAGTCCTGAGGGAACAGTCGACTCTGGGCTGACATGTTGACTGACAGTGATGACAAGGAGTTGTGGAAGTTTAACCACAAATGGACCTTGCCACTGTGGCACCACTGAATGAGGTACTGGAGATTATGAGGATCACTATGAGAACACCTCACAGCTCCTCATATCCAACTAGGAGGATGACGCATAAAATTTTCATTCCCCCTTGAGGTAAAGAGGACAGCGCACCAAACTCCCCCACTGCTAGGACAGATATGCAGAACGTCTGCAAATGTGCTACATTACAGGTTGAATATTACTTGGCTTGCTGTGGTAACAGAGAATACCAGCAAACCAGTTATTCCCAGCTGCTGGAAGAGGTATCAGTGTCACAGAAGGCATGTGTGGGAAAAGATCAAGGTGATTATAAAAATTTGGTGAACATAGGGCAGCATTTGCCCTGTTCTGCAGGGTCTGAACAGTTTACTCACAACATACAAATTTGGGATGGTCACTCATGTATCTCTGAGATGTCTAACGCACCAGGGAAACTGGTTTACATCTGTAGGACACATAATTTTACCCTGACAGCAGGTATCTGAGGCGCCTGTTACAAGTACACAGTGCTACACAGTGACCTACCTGAGCATTTCTATAAACACAGAAAAAGTTGTCAACAACATAACTTTTCTGGGTTATCCGTGAACTCAATTAAATTATATTCCATTTATATATGACCAAATCATAACAACAACTGCCTCACTTTATATTGTAAGGTAAAGACCCTACAACAATAAAGAGAAAATCCCAAGAATCGAATGAACCCCTTTGAGCAAGCACTTGGTGTCAGTGAGAAGGAGAAACTTCTTTTTAAGAGGAAAAACCCTTCGGAGGAACCAGGCTCAGGGAGGGGCAGCCATCTTTGGCAACAGGTTTGGGGTAATGGGAAGTAGACAGTTTAAAAGACACTCAATTTCCTTTACTAAAGTGAAGGCATTCAGAGCGTGCCTCATTCTTTACCACCTGCACAAATGGGTACCTTCAGATTATGCATTTGTTACTGGGGCTTATAGCATCAGGTACCCTAGTAGTCTGATTCAGCTGGGTATAGAGGAGGGAGTTTTAAGTGCTGGGTGTCATATCTCAGACCTAGCCCAGTGCACAGCAGAAAAGAGTAATTGTAACAGTAGAATGCACAATAGCATTATGCCATTGGTGACATCCAGCTTTTCTGACGCAAGGAGTCCCAGTGGGCACCGTGAAGTCTCAGAGAGCAGTCACTGTGGAATCAAGCTTGTCCAGCTGGGGCAGTTTACAGGAAGGGTAATCAGTAAATGTTCAAATGTTAGGGGGAACTGCATTCACACTGGTTGCACAAGCTGAAAAGTGCAAGAGCCGATGGCCTTCCACAGGGTTTAACACCATTTAAAATGCTTTGGGATCCACCAGATCTCTTTAAAATTGTAAACATAGAATGAGGATTGGTGTCACATTCCCTTTCCATGTCTGGTTTGAGTAGTTTTTTGTCATTCTTTTAAGACCTGATTGACAAGCACTTTTAAAGTTTACTGGGCTGCTATTACTATTTGTCATGTAGGGTTTGGGGATAAAACAGCTGGCCAACCATCCTGCATGTCCTTTTCTGGGGGCCCCTTTAAAATGAAAACATTTTAAAGGGGCCCCCAGATGGCCTCTGGAGACTTAGCAGTGATTTGGGCCTCTGCAAGGGGAGAGCATTCATTTCCTAACGTGATTGGTTCATATGTGCCTTTTATCTCTCCATGTCTCCTTTGGTTTTGTCTAAAGAATAATATGTGCCCTGTTTGCATTTCGAATGCTTTTTTTGTGCAGGAAAAAGAGTTTTCGGCAAAGTTCTTCAGCTTTTCATTTACTGGGTTGGCTTATCAGTGTTTATACAAGTCAGGGGCTGCAGGTGCCAGTGGGTCTGCAAGCTCACTTTACTTGTTGTCTAGCAGCATCCTGAGCCCTGTTTAAAGGGCATCTGTGCCACAACATGCTGGTCCTCCCTCCTCACGTTTGTCCAGACTGTGCAATAGAGCAAGCTATTTAAGGGTGAGTGGTTCAGCCCAACAGTTGTTGTGATCATCAGCAGATCAGGACTGGTATCATGCTTCTGAAGAATACCCAGCAATGTGCATCTCCAAGTGAAACATCTAACATGTGCTGCTTTGAGAACCGGGGCTACACAAGAAGTTACAGTAAGTTATGACTGACTTAGCTCAAGTGCTGTTGGTGTAACTGAACCCAAAGGCCAGAGTACAGATAAAGCAGCAGTGAATTTGTGGACAGACAGCCATTGAAAACAAGTTGCAATAAATATGTGTAAATGACTTTAAAGACAAATGTTTGCTGCTCAATATTACTATTTGATATACAACTATTGTTTCTTTCTTTCTTTCTTTTTTTTTTATAATAATATTGCCAAAACCACCACTAAGCATACACACACAAATGGAGAAAGCAGCTTATTCAGCATCTGGAGTACACAGGAAGGACAGCAGACACAAAAAGGCAGGAATTAGTCCATGAGTTATGTGGCATTTTCCAAATACTATGAGCCTCTAATGCCTCTTTGATGTGCCCTTGCCACATCTGTCTGGCAAAATGTAAATTAAATGGAACAAGACCTACTCATTTGATTCAACTCATTCCTCCAAACACAAATAGAAAGTCAGAATTAAGTGCTCTAAGGTAAACAAGAACTAACCAAACATGCCCACTTATCAATAAGTTTAGTGATCCAAGTGATGGCTTCTCAGTAGCTGCACATAACTCAGTTCTTATTTTTCTAATTTTTAAGTCAAATTTTTGTCTCCAATTCTAACGTGCTACTCAGTTGTTCAATATACATCTGGACATCTTTTACTTTACCTGACTTTACTTTTAACTAAATTATAGGTCTTTTCCACTAGTACCTAATCACATATCTGCAGTTTTGGTCATTTTCATTACAACTGAATACCACCAAATGTACATGGGGTCATTATAGCAACATAGTCGAAGGTCCCGTGACTCATTTGCATGCAACACAAACCCCACAACAAAGGAGGACGCCGAGTCAACGGTATACCTGCTGCTCAGTGTATGGCTTTTTGTCAGATTCTGGGACCACAGTGTTCTTATTTTTTTGCCCCCTCATTGCTGGGTTTCAAAATTGGTGTTGATTTTCACAAAGGAGAGACACTTTCATCATTGGCACGAAGTATGTTGACGTCAGATTTTTGCCTCAGATTGCTTGGAACCCCAGCAGAGGTGGTACTAAAGAAAATACCTGGTACCATTTATATTGGAAACCCTACAAACCGAGTTGAGCCATGTCAAGCCAACCCAAGTAGGTACTAATGGAAAAAGGCTATTTGTGAACTACAGGTTTAACCACTGAATGTAGGTGTGAGCTGAAGTAATAAATGCATATTATAAACATCCCATTGCAAGTACAGCTTAATGCCAACAACAACTAATTTTTAAAATTCATTGTGATGTTAAAATATTTGATCATCACAAACTACAAACATTAAAGATTCTAATCTAGACATTATTTTCACAATTTCCATTTTATTTATTGAACACAATTGTTCGGTAAATAAAATGCGAGAAAATAATACATTTTTCACACTACTGTAGGATATTTTTGTATAGATTGTTTCTAGAAATGTCTAAAACCTGTCATTTTGAGTTTTTTTTTTCCCTTTGCCGTCGAGCTTATCTTTTTAAAGTAATTTTATGGCTCCAGACCTGTGACACAAAACTTGAGATGGAGGCAATTGAAGAGGATGAGGCTAATAAGCATTGGGTAAAAGCCAATAGCAAATCAAAAATGAAAATCTATTCTTGCAGCCATTGCACTTTGGAAGGGCAGAGTGCCATTACAGTCGGGAGATTTTGAAGGATTTCAGAGCTCATTAGCAGCAAGCCAGAGACAAGAAAGATTCACAAATGAGGGTAAAAGCTTTTTAGAAGGTGGGTGGGAGACCAAACAGATACAGAGAGCAAACAGGGAGGTTACAACTGGATATGGATGAAGTTGCCCTCAAGATGCTTTTTGGGGATCAGTTTGGGTTGGTTTGTGCTACACAGGAAAGTCTGATTGGAACATTTGGGCCAACTTCTATCCAGAGAAGTTATGACACACACACACACAAACCCCACACTAATTACTCCAGATGCCAACACACCACATATTCACCTGAGAAAGAAGATCCACCTGGAACATAATGCACAGAATCACTATGGGAATCACATATCACACCATTTGATTGAGTTTGGGGAGTTTACAGCTCATTATTCATGTAAGGCTGATTTCACACCCAACCCATTTGGTTCAGTTTAGTCACACTCTTACGCCTTGATTATACTCTGTTGTGGACATGGAAAGGTAGAGACACAATGGCCAAGTAGTCATTCCTGTTACACTCAGATTGATGTTCACTTCTCTGTGGACAAGTCAGGTAGCAAAAGGGGGGAGAAGACAAACAAAAATCAATAGGCAGGCACATCAAGGTCTGCCCTGCCCTCACACTCACCATCTGATGGCAAAATTTATATCACTTGGACCCTAGCAAACCCTGGAGGACATGGAAATTGTAATCAAGGGTTTACTATGATAGATGCCAGCAGTTTGTGAAAGCTGTCAAACTCTGGTGCAAATGAAACCTAACCAACTCTGCCTGAAAAGGAGGGCCTTGGCATGTATCCAAGGAAATTTTATCCAGTTCTATGGTGAAAAAAAGCCCAATCAAAATAAAAACCATTTATGTTAGAGTGACTGCAGCAGAGAAAGTTTTAATCAACACAAGCTTGCTCTAACGCACTGTACATCACTCTCCTTCACTGAGACCTCAGTGCTTGTATGACCAAGGAGAGAGCACGGGAAAGCAAGAAGTCATTTCAAAAGCTAGGCTTTTTTGTCACTGATGTGACCAAGAGGGATGACAGTCAATCAAGATAAGGTGGTTAACTTGCTCAAAAAAAAAAAAAAAAAATCTCTAGCCCCAAACCTGAAAACATTACACCTAACCAATAAATGAATCCACAAACAGTGGAATAACTGAGCAAAAGCTTCAATTTTTTAGCAAAAGAAAAGTTGCTATTATATGCTTCTGCACATTTTGCCCAGTTAGTATAACAGTGACCTCTTAACAATTTAATGAATATATCTTCTCTTTCAGCTGCTCCCTTGAGAGGTTGCCATAGCAAATCACCTGCCTCCATCTCACCCCATTCCTAACATCCTCCTCTGACACTTCAATGTTCAGCATGACCTCCTTCACAACATTAATGGACCACCTGTGATCATATCTTTTCCTTCTGATTCGTGAGTACTCCTGATTATGTTCTTTTCTCTTGAGTGTGACTTATATATGGATATAAATATACATCCAACCCTGTTGGACATACGCACTAAAAACACTGAACCTCTTCAGCCATAATGATCCACTTGGAAAAGGAAATCTGTTGGGCATTTCTCATGGCCTTCAGACAATAATTCTGATTGCTACAGAGTTATAAACATTATATGCTGGCTGAGCCAGAGCCAGATTATAATGCCTGCAATAAGTTTCTTGTTAATGATGATAAACATGTCAATGTCGATAAAGTGCACCATCATCTGCTGTGACATCTCCGAAATGTTATCTTTACATGTGCAACTGTGAGAGTTGTTGCTGCATGCAGGATGACAGCTGTTAAATCTATCCAAAATGTCTGTTTATTTTATAATAATGTCAAGTGAACCAAAAACGAATCAAACTGTGGGTGTGAAACCACCTGCAAATATTTTAGCCTCTTTTTCTTTAACACACAATGTTATATAACAGGACTAATCTGTGCTTATCGTTATTACAGTTTGGAATATTGTTTTGCACCCTTACCATTGAGCCCACCAGCCATGGGAGTACCAGTAGTCTGTTTCTGTGTGTCATATGAGGGTCCAATGTTTCCCAGGTCCTACACAAGAAATACATATTTTACATACTGTATTTTTAAAAAAAATGCAACAAATGCCCCTCCAGTGTGCAACAAATAACAGAATAAAATACCTGGTCCAAAAGGCCAAATTTAGGGTACTCCTCTTCAGGGTCTTTACTGCCTGGATCAGGGTGTTCCTTCACCAGGAAAACATCGCGCTCTTTGCACTGGAAAATAAAAGTTCTACTCAATACTAATACTACAACATTTCAATAATCATTACATATTTATTTATATGAGGATACCTGGTCATGATATAGCAGTGCAGCAGGGTGGATAGTTACAAGAATGGTTAAACAACATTTCTATAAATACCTCAGAGTACACATAGATAATAAACTGGACTGGGTTAAAAACATCACTTCACTCTACACTATTTTCTGAGGCGGCTGAGGTCTTTCAACATCTGGTGGACAATGCTCAGGACTTTTTCGAGTCTGTTGTGACCAGTGCCATCCTCTATGACGTTGCATGCTGGGGCAGCAGGTTGAGGGTCGCAGATGCCAACAGACTCAATAAGGTCATCCACAAGGCCATTAATGTTGTGGGGATGGAGCTGGACTTCCTTAGGTTGGTGCCAGAGAGGCTGGCCAGTCACAGGAGCATGTTCAGTAAGACAGTGAGATTATCAAAATGCACCACTGAATGACACAGAAAATCATTCCTTCCATGTGGCTCTCTCTCTGTACAACTCCTCCATCTAATGTACAGTGCACACTGCAACAGTTACACCCTTTTGCACATGCTCTACAGTAAAATAACAAATGACAAAGTTTAACAGGTTAAAGGTAAATGTCAATCATATATATTTCACCTCTGTAATATTCTTAATATTTAAATTGAGCTATTTGTATATTTAAGTGATATTTCTTACATTTTTAAACTTTATTGTACTATTTAATTAATTTAGTCTGTTACTGTTATTGTCTTGAAGCAACTGTAACCCACATCACTCCCTTACGGATTATTAAAGTATTCTGATTCTTTTCCTAACTGTGCTGTCTTCACATGGACATGTTTGTCTTTTGTTTTGTTTTTTAATAAAAAAAGAGAATTTAAAGCATAACTGCCTATATTTTCTGTGTAATGGACTGTAGCAGTCACTGTACCATCGTCTTCACTATATTGTTTGGCCAGGTGAGCTTCCCGGGTCTTTGTCGAGTTGTCATGCACTCCCAGTACTTGTCAATAAATGGGATGATATCCTGTAACAAAAGAAAATAAAAAGGAAAATTGAAAATTAATTAATCCTACAATTTAGGAGGGCTTCAACAAGTTAAAAAAAGGTAAACAATAATTCTTTCACATAAATGTCCATAAGCTTGAATTCTTCCCCCTGCTCCCTTTTAACAGGTTGTCACCACAGCGGATCATCTGCCTCCCACTTAATTTAGTCACTTAATTTATTTGTAAAGGATTTTACATTCAGCTCCCCTTCTGATGTAACTGGCCACATGTTTCCCAGCTTAAAACTGGTACAAAAGGTACACTACCGTCTGACCTCCCATGGCTCCTCTGAGATGACCATCCACCAGTGTGTGTTTATACATGTTTGTACTCATTTCCCATTATGATTTAGGAAATTAACTGGACTGGAATTTGTATAACACAAACCTCATTCACCCATTCACACCCACTTTAATACAGTTCTATAGTCTATCCTTTAACCCTTAGGAATATTGAAGGAGCTGGAGATGGCTCTTTTAGGTGGTAGATGACCTGCTTTACTGCCTGACCCTCAGTTTTCATATACTCAGTGCGCGTCAGGAAACGAACTCAACAACAGTAATTTAAGTAAAGATTAGCATTACTCAGAATTTAAAACTGTTCCATGAACATCTACTATGTCTGGGATAGGAAGGCAACAGTTTGATACACCTACTTATAAGACTAATGGCTATCCTATAAGTGTAATATCATTGGAAAAGCCAAAAACAGTTACACGCACCTTGTCTTTAGAGAACATGGTCTTTGGATGCTCGTCTTGTGTTCTGGATCTCCATGTCAGGTTAGCAAGAGCTGTGAGACACATCTCTTTCAGGTCTGAGAAACCAAAAGCGCTTTGTCAGTCATTCAAAACACAGAGTAAGTTATGATCTTAAAGCTTCAGAAAGGTTATTAGCTGGTTAAAGCACATGGCACACATACTTGCTTGTTTCCTGAGAAAATATGTGTTACCACTGTGATGGCACACGTTGCAGTGAAACACATAATTGGTCATAAAGGGCAGACAGGTCCTGTAGAGGAGGAGAAAGACTGGAGCATGAAAGCTGTCAGGACCGTTACACAGCTGCTGATATTGTACTGACCAGCTACCGAATAATAGCTTTACTCTGTGCCGATGCCAAATGTGTCAGCGGTGAACCACTTCATGCACAAAGCACATTGCAGCTCCACCTCTCCCAGCTGCCTGCCACTTTCCTCATCTCCTGATCCAGTGAGAGCGTCAGCAGCCTCTGAGCCTTCACCAGCTGCCTCCTGAAATAATCAAACTCAGATAATTAAAAGCAAGAATTTACAAAACAAAGCCTTAGCAGTTATATAACTCAGTACCATTACCTCTTTGCCATTAGATGACTCAGTCTCCATGGTCGGTAGCACTCCAAATGCAGTTTCCCTGAACATCAATGGACAAATCAGATGATCCAACAATTATTATACATGCAAAAGCAGCCATAAGAGAACTGCAATAACAACATTTCTATTAACTTTATAATATAAATGTCTATTTTTTTTTTTAAAGGAAAACCAAAGTTTACCCATCCATGAAGGGATCTTATTTCAGCTAGTACATGCTCACTTGTTTACCCTTTGTTAGTTTTTATTTTAATCAAAAGCATACTGCTAAAGAAAATTGCTATTTTCCACATAAAGGTCTTCAGTTATAATTTCCAGATTTTACGCGTTTGTCAGCAGACCACGCAGTGTAGGGTCTGTTGGTGTAAAGCTGCTTTCTCTTTCAAACTGGCTTTATGTGTCCGTCTGCGTACGCTTTTCGGTAGGTCAGGAATTTAAGCAGAATTTATGGCCGCTGAGTATTGAGCTATGCTGTCAGATGGAGGCGGTGTGCAATGTCTTACAACCGGTCTATGAGACACTCTCGCATGTGTTGTTGTTGGTCCGTTAGCTAGCGACGGAGAAAAGCGAAGTTAAACCTGAATAGAAATCGAATGCATAAAACAATAAAAAAAAAAAAAAGTGTCACTGCAACCACACTCTGTGCTACTCGTACTATAATTTTTGATATTTGGGTTTTGGCACGGTTTAATGGTCCCCGGTAAGCTCTATTCCGGTGTTGTACACGCTTGTACTACAGTGGAAATTATGGACCTGCAGATGCAGATGTTGGGAAACGTGTACGCGGATGGACACATTTGCGGGACCATAAATCCAGCTTAAACTCTAACATTAGCGTTTAAGCTGTAAGTTTAAGAAAAGCTAACGCTAGTTAGCAAGTTTAGCCAGTTTGCTAACATTGTTTCTGATAAAAACAGAACGTTAATGCTAATTAATGCGGGTTATATGTACACATATAATCCGCAATATGACCTAAAAATTCTATACAATAAAACTGTTACATCAGGCGCACATACCCTTCTCCGGACTCAGGTTCGGCTGCAGTAGCAATGCCCGCCTCTACCTCGGACGCCATGTTTCGAATCAATAACAACAAAAAACATCGCGAGAAGATGACAGCTTCCGGTTAGTGAATCAGCGCCACAGGAATTCAAATTTGTGAAGTTGTACTCAACTTGTATACACAAAATTACCAAAAAACAAACAAACAAAGGCAAACCATTCTCAATCAAAAGCACAAATTACATCCAGCTGTACATTTAAAGGGCAGCATAAACAATCATGTTAGGTTAAAGTTGGGTTTTTTTGTTTTTGTTTGTTTTGTTGTTCTCTATTCATTAGAAACAGTCGAATCGTGATTATTCTCTCTATTTATTTTTATTTTTTTTACTTTCACTATAACAGTACAACCATTTGAATCAACTTCAAGTCTCAGCCTAATAAAATCATTAATTGGAAAATTTTCATTTAAAATTTTAAAATGTAAATTGTAAAATCCATGTAGGAGTTGAAATATTTTAGTTTTCTAATTGTGGGTATCTGATCTAATTCAACAAGTTTAAAAATAGTCTTTACGTCTTAAATGAAATTTACTACCAGTCAAAAGTTTGGACACACCTCATTGTTTTTCTTTACTTTCATGAGTATTTACATTGCAGATTCTCACTGAAGGCATCAACACTATGAATGAATGCATATGGAATTATATAGTAAAGAAAAACGTTTGAAATAACTCAAAGCATGTTTTATATTTTAGATTCTTCAAAATAGATTGCTTGATTACTGCCCACACCTGGCATTCTCTCAATGAGCTGCATGAGGTAGATACTTGAAGGAGTTCCCAGAGATGCTCAGCCCTTGTTGGCCCTTTTGCCTTTACTCTGTGGTCCATCTCATCCCAAACCATCTTAATTGGGTTTAGATCAGTTGATTGTGGAGGCCAGGCCATCTAGCACAGCATTACTCTCCTTCTTGGTCAAACTGGTTCAACTAAACGCAAACTGGATGGGATGGCATGTCAATGCAGGATGCTGTGGTAGCTATACTGGTTCAGTGTCCCTTCACAATGTCACCAGCAAAGCATCCACACATATGTTTCTTTGGATTTTGAGTGTTCCTTGTGCTCACAGACTTGTTTTTCTCAGCAAAATTAACCAAAAATTCGGAATTGGCTTATTCCCAATCGACTGGCAACAAAGATGACATTACCTAGGGTGACCATATTTAGACTTCCAAAAAAGAGGACACTCGGCCCAGTCTTGAAGAACTTTAATAATACTGTTTGTTTAAAGAAAATTTTAACATACTTAAACGATGTTCTCTGTGCGGTTAACTCATTCACTGCCATTGACGTCTATAGCCGTCAATGGCAGTGAATGAGTCAATGGGTTTAACTCATTCACTGCCAATGGCTGGCAGTGAATGAGTTAATGAATGGTGAAATAAAAAATATCATATAAGCTTTTACAAGTCAACAAGTGCAAAAAAAGAGGATGGTTGGTCACCCTACATTACCCTGTGGAAGAACGAATGGAGGAAGCAAAAGTGACGAGATAGGGAATGAGGTCAACAGGTGAGGTGGAGCCCAGCTGATGGTTGGGGATGAGGCCCGCAATGGCATTGAAGGAGGAAACTATCTGGAGCCTGCCACTGGAACTGAAGGTGGAGACCCTCTGGTGGCCTGGCTGGGGACCAGTGACAGTGACTAGAACCCACCAGTGGTTTAACAGGAGAGTGGGGCTGACTGAGAAGACTCACAGGATATTCTGGGAAGGCAAAAAAACAAAAAAAAACAAACAAAAAAACATAACCCCAAACCCACACAACACAGGGTGGTCTGGAGATGCCAGAGGCTGGGGCTGCTTGTAGAGCATACAGCCAACCCTTCTGGAGGCAAGGACTGCAGCTGTTCTGGCTCAGGATTCACCGGTCTTGGTCTCGAGACCACTTTCACGTGGTCTTGGTCTTGTCTTGGTCTCGACGGACTTTGATCTCGGTCTTGTCTTGGAATTGCTGTCTCAGATCGACATAGTGGTCGGGAGATTTGGAGTAAACAGTATCCATGACACACAACGTAACGTTCGATAATGTGTCATGCACAAAAGCATCAGCTCTAAGAGCCGTGCTTAGAGAGTGCTTTGTAGTGAATCCGAAGAGTCGACTCCCACTGAGCGAGAGCCAGCTCCTCACTTAATTTCCTTTCGCTGCTCAACTCTCACACAGTGGCTCAGCTATGCTCCAATCACTCCATATTTTGGCCAATCACATGCAAGGATATTGGATAATATCATTATGTGAAAAACGGAGAGGATGAGAGATGCGACAGTCAAGTGGAGCGTGCGTCTGTCTCCTCGGTAAGTGAGTGAAACAGTAGACAGCGGTGAGGAGGGCTGTGAGAGTGCATCGCAAAAACACATAAATATGCCTGACACCCGTAAACGAAGCAGCATCTGGCTGTAGTTTAAAGACTTTTTTATCTCAGTCTCGTCTCGACTTTGTCTTGGTCTTGACTCGGTCTGTCTTGCTCTTGGTCTCGATACCCTCTGGTCTTGGTATTGTCTTGGGCTTGGTTTAGGCGGTCTTGACTACAAGTCTAATATACACAGGAGGGTGGTAGGGCAAGTAAAGACCGCTTGGGAGAACAAGACACAGCAGGAACAAATTAGGCATAATGAGACATTGGAAGAAAAACTGAACATAATATATGCAAGAAAAGGAACCATCAAAATAAAACAGGAAGCATAAACACTTAAACAGATACTGACACCTAGACAAAAAGTAAATAAACAAGGATGAAACACAGAGAGAGAACAGGAGTGGAACAAATGTAAGGTAATTTATGACTAAACTAGAAACAAAATAATACAATGGGGAATTAATAGGGAGCAGAGTAGAGCAAATGTATAAGAAATTTATAAGCACAACTGACAAACACAAGGAACCCAAAGCATAATTAATGCTGAGCTCAAAACCATTGCTGTTAGGGCTCTGTGTGCGGAGGGATGGAGAGGAGGATCCAAATGTAGGACTCGAACACTGAATTGAAACTCAAAAACCTCAGCTTTATTGCTGGTGAGAAAGCAAAACACGAACTGACACTGAATCACTGGAAACTGAAACACACAAGCAAGTCTGAGGGTACAACGCAACACTGAGCAAAGGCAAACACAGGGCTTATATACACAGGGGAGTAATCAGAGAATGGAAAACAGGAGGGAGACACAACTGGGAGAGATTAGGGCTAACAAGACAGGGGGAGTGAAGTTAGACATACTGACATAAGATGTAAACCTTCAAAATAAAACAGGAAACAATACACAAAGATGCAGACTAAGAAACACGGACTTTACATGGGCAGAACTAAGCCTAAACCAGAATAAGCTGGAACATACTAAACATCATCGTCATCATCATCATCATCATCATCATCATCATCATCATCCTCATAGCCTGACAATAGATCAAGAAAATAAACAAAAATACAAAATCAAACCAAAACATGAAAACCCAAAATGCTGGGTCAGAACTGACCCAGAACCGTGACAATTGCATGCCAGGAGCTTGAACATAGCTCAGAACTAAAGGCATGAAAAAACACCAAAAGAAACCGGTTCAGGTATAATGAAATAAAGACCCATAAACCCAAAGAAATGGCACCACAAACATGCTATTTGCAAATTCCAACTGTTTTTCTAATTTTATTGTTAATGCATTTACAACAAGTGTCACAGAGGAGTCCACAATTAATCACTGGTTATAGAATGTTTTTGTATTTAATTTCAGAGATGCATTTTCAAGACAAATCTCAAAGGATCAAAAGGGGGGGGGGGGGGGATTTTCCAACAAGAGGTAGAGGTCAGCATTTCCCTGATAACAAAAAATGTGTTAATAATAATGGATTGGATTTATATAGCGCTTTTCAAGGCACCCAAAGCGCTTTACAATGCCACTATTCATTCACTCTCACATTCACACACTGGTGGAGGCAAGCTACGGTGGTAGCCACAGCTGCCCTGGGGCAGACTGACAGAAGCGAGGCTGCCATATCGCGCCATTGGCCCCTCTGGCCAACACCAGTAGGAAGTAGGGTAAAGTGTCTTGCCCAAGGACACAACGACCAGGACAGAGAGCCCGGGGATCGAACCGGTGACAGATGCGCTTCCCAACCCCCTGAGCCACGGTCGCCCCCAACTGTTAATGAACTGTCGTCTGTGGAGACAATGAGGTTCCATTGAGACAAAAACTGATATTCTCTGGGGAATGTCAATTAACGTACATGCTGTGGGCACAGCTCCCTCTAAGACATTTGGGCCCTCATGCAGACCTTGTGGAGAAATCATGCACATGAATAGCCAGCTGGAGGTCATTTTTGTGGCAGTGTATGTTCTGTACCTCTAGACACAAAAGAACAGATACTAGTGCTGCAGCTTAGCTGATACCATTTACAGCTCTGTTGAGCTCTCCTTGTTAGCCTGTCACTAGCAAATTCTTGAGACTGTGCTGAGAGACACAGCAAGCCTTCTTCCTATGGCATTGCATGAATGCGTCATCCTGGACTACCTGTGCAACCTAAAATGGGCTGTATGTACTGTAATCAAAACTAGAGAAAAATCAGAAGGAATAAAGAGAGAGAAATGGTCTTTGGCCACTTTTCTTTTGGTGTAGGCAACTGTTTCCTTCTATTTCGCTGTGAATCTGAGCACTACCTGTTGTCAACTATATCTGGACTGAAACACAGTTTTTCTGTCTACAACTGGCCAACCTTCTTGAGGTGTCTGCAACAAAAAGTGGACCTGCCTTTCAGTGTGAGTTAAGGTTAAGGTACCAATTGGTTTAATTCATTCTGTTTTGTTTATAAAGATTCTTGGCACAGAACACTTTGATTTGTAAAACAAATTATTCAAAATTGCACATAATTTTTGTCATCAACATTTTTACAACAACTTTGTCACCAAGAATGTTGAAATAGGGGCAATTGTTCTCTTTTGTGGTCTAAATGTATTTTAATTGTTGAAAGTGGACATGAAACACCACATGTAAGGCTAATTTACAACACGAACACCTCCTCTAAAAAACTGCCATAGATTTAACACCATCCGTGAAGCTGGATTTAAGACATAACTGTTTACAGATTAAGTTTTTAGAACATGTTTGGCACCATTTTCTGTTTGTACAGAATGTGATATCACTGGGTTGGTTGGTTGGTTGGTTGCTGTAATCAACTTACATTAGTTAGTATTAGCTATAGTGACATATAACTTAGTGGGGGAAAAAGGAAAACTAGACTGTTTTCAACAGAATGTTAATATATACAGTAAGGAAAACAAATTGTGGGTAATCCTCAGAATAACAGAGGGCTTGTGCTGGTTGCCCATGAGAATTAACCATTCTACTTTGTTGCTGTTTGTCATAAATGTAAATGCTGAAAAAAGGGGCTGTTGCTGCAAAACTGACCTGACCCCATCCATTCATCTAAAGAACCCGAGGAGACATTACAGAGGTCACATATGTTGCTTCTTTTTATATTTCCAGCAGAAAACATACTTTTCATTTCATTGTAACACACCATTTGTGGGTTCATGAGAGGATGAATGCGTGAGTTGAGGGCTGCTAGTGATCAAAATTTCATAGAAAGGAAACATTTTTGTATATAAAAATGTAGCAAAGAATATAAAAAAACAAACAAATCAATTTAATTAATACTCGCTGATGTCTTGTTAGCTGCAGTTTTTTTAAAGTAGCTTTTCTATCAGCAGATGGACTGTTTCATTCAAAAAGCACACACATGTTGATAACAATTTCTCTCTACTTTTGTTTTTCTCTTCTTCATTTTTTGTTTATAAAGACAACACTAGAGGTTCACACAATGTTTCCTCTTGAATAGGGATGCAACGATACCAATTTTTTCAAACCGATACGATACCGATACTTGGATCTGAGTACTTGCCGATACAGAGTACAGAAAAATGATACTTCTACCACACACACACACACTCACGCACATAAATACAATTAATTGGAAGACAGGTTTTATTATATTCCCTGCCGATAAAAAAATAAAATCTTAATAAAAATGACCACAAAAAAATTTCAAGTGAAAAATAAGCACTTCTGTTAAATGATTGCAGAGTCTCCACATTGTAATTTTACAAAATATCACTGAACTATTGGCACTGTCTTGAGCTTTCAGAATAATAAATAAACACTTTTGTTTGGAATAAAATAAATACAAATTAGGTTTGAGAATAGAATAAACTTTTAAATTATTGCAGTGTCCATATTGTAAACAAACAAACAAAATAACAAAAGTATTTGGCATTGACGAACAAACTCCTCATCAGTCTACTGTGCCGTTAAACCAAAGACTGACACACTGCTTGTCTTTACCTCTTCAGAAAGTTTTGGCACCATTATCTCCCTGATGTATGGGCAGTTGGGAATTTCATATCGCAGCTCGAGTATGCTGAGAAGACAATGCAATTCTATATTTTCCACGACCGGCATTGGCTGGTCATCCAGAGCGATAAAACCTGAGTTAAATTTGGCTGTTCCGGTCCACACTGCTGACATTTTGTTTAGTCTAGCTACAGCAGCCTCCAGTTTCTCTTTTTTATCTGGAGTCGCCAGTCTCACTCGCCTAACCCTGTGCCTGTTTAGCGCGGAATGTCCCCCTAGTGGCCAATCTAAAAAACTACAACAGAAATGACAAGCCACCCTCTGATTAATGAAATAAGTTGGTATCGGTTCATGGTATCGGTTAACTTTCACGAGTATGAGTACACACACATTTTACAGTATCGGCCCCGATACCCGATACCAGTATCGGTATCGGTGCATCCCTACTCTTGAACACTGGGACAGAGTAGCAGCTCATGCTTGACATGGATAGCAAAACCTTTGCACGTCGCTTGTGAGTCACCAAGCCACAGTTTGAATACCTCCTTACAAAGCTGCAGGAGAAGAGCTTACAAAAAGAACCCAGTTAAGAGCTGTCGCAAGAGTTCCTGTGACAAAGAAGGTGTTGATGTTCCTGTGGTACATGGCCAACCAAAATAGCTTCTGGGAGATCTTAGACAAGTTTGATATGTCATAGTCATCAACACGCAGTAGCATATTAAAAGTACTGAGCACCATGTGTACACAGGGCCAGTACCTTTATCTCCTGGCCAAACAGCTGTGAGAAAGTCATATCCGCTGCTGCTGCTGTCCATCTCTTGGTGTCTCAGCTGTGTGACAGATGCAGTTGATGATTGCCAATAAGGGTGCAGAGGCCACACATATGTAGAAGAGACTACATAAACAGAAAGTCCATCTACTCCACTGTATATGAAAGAGGGTGGTTCATTGATTTCTTGTTTGGTCTTCCGCCAAGGAGACTCCTTGATGTATCCTTCAGTCGTGAGGTCCTCCAACTTCTATGCTATGTGACCAATCACACTCTCCTCTCTCCTTGTAGAAAATAAAAGCTTTGAAATGATAAACGCTGTCTGCCTTGGGTGTGCATATGAGTCTTAATCATGTATTGGCCTTAATGGCATGACATATCAGAAATAGTGTGAGTAACATTTGTTGGTTTTTTTTAAGGTAATTGTTTGCATTTGTTTGCATAAACAAGATTTCTGTTCAAGTAAACATAATTTAAGAAATTATATGTTGCAGGAACTTTCATTAGATGTTTAAAATAGTAAGTGATTAGTCTTTATTAAGTCAAGAGTACATCAAAGTTAATATTTTAAGTCTGATGGTACAGTTAAACATGAGTGCCTTGAGTATCTTAAACAACACCAAAAAAGTGCACTGGTAGTACAATATAAATTTTTTAAGGTGATCAATTACTGACATTTGCGTTTAAGGTTAACTTCTTTCTATTTGTACATACAATATATCTAGTTAATTTGAATAACTAAGTGTAGAAATATAGTTAGGAAAGGCACAAGAGCGTTTTGATAATGAAGATAAGCCATTTTTTACACTCAGCATCATGTGCATATATTGATATTTAGGGTTACCTGTTTAGTGAAGTCATCAACAGTTTAGTCAGTTCAGTTTAAAAAATGCTGAATTCTTTCTGTTTTGTGAGTAACTCACAAGATAGATAGATACCGTAGATAGATAGATAGATAGATAGATAGATAGATAGATAGATAGATAGATAGATAGATAGATAGATAGATAGATAGATAGATAGATAGATAGATAGATAGATAGATAGATATAACATTAGATTTTTTAAAGATTTAATAAGCATTTTAACACCAAATACCGGTACATAAAATAATTAACAGAAAGAGTGATGGAAAACTTATCTATCTTCACATCTTAACAGTCTTTCTAACGAGAAGGGCTGCACACGATCAGTCTGCGATGATCCGATGGCTGTCATAAAGTTGTCTGTGCCTTCTAATTAAACCCACAAGCTAATAAAACATAAGCTCTAAAAGACAAATGGCACCCTGAAAAGTGGAATACAAGGAAGGAAAAGGCTGAAACTTTCCCTGTGATGACTCAATAAATTAGCATAACAACCACCATGTACGTGTCCTAACAGCGGAAAATCCCCTATTTGCAAACAATAACTTGCCAAGCAACGATAAGGAACACGAGCTGAAAGAAAGAAGGCACATTTTAACCGGATCCGGAGCAATAAATAACTGCCCCACCACACCACACCACACCACACACCCCCAACCCTGGGGCCTCACATTTACATTTTGAAGTACCCGAGGGTCCCACAGATCGTCCTCACATGGAGGGCGCTGGGTGCAATTGTTTCTGGAAGACGCATTGCTTCATTTGGGTATCTTTTTGAATGACATGTAAATTTCAAAGCGCCCCGGTGGTGTTCGAAGAGGTAGTACATATAAGCACAGACACCAACACTGATTACTTGTGCCCTTAGCGGACCACTGCAAGCTGAAATGCAGCCAGCTGAAGCCAAATTGCCGCTCATCCACAAAACATCGTTTTCCGTGGAAGATATTTTGGACCCAACGAAGTTTACAGGGGAAAAAATACGTAATGGGGACACAGGAGCTCCGGGTGAGAATAAAACTCTCTGAGGCCTGAGAATTTAACTTTAAATGTAATAATGTATTCACAAGTGAAATAATAATTTATCATTCTCTTTCAGGAAGTCATACTTCCAGAAATAAATCCAGAAAGCTACACAATCGCACCTCAAGTGAAAACAACAGCCCTATGGCCAGAGCGCTGTGTGCTACGCAGCTTCAGAGCTCGGAAGAAAAAAGCTGTCGGGTCCGTACCGCATTCACCCTGGAGCAACTGCAGGTTCTGGAGCAAAGCTTTCAGAAGTGCCACTACCTGTCGGTGCTGGAGCGACACACCATCGCCTCAGCCATGCGCTTGTCCGAGACTCAGGTAAAGATCTGGTTTCAAAACAGGCGCACAAAGTGGAAGAAAGAGCGTCTGCAGGCGAAGGAGGGCGAAGATGAAAAATACGGTCTGTCCTCCCATCCTGCGCTCTGCTCTTCTCTGTACTACAGTTCTCTTTTCCGCCAGCAGCACCCTCCGCTCCAGCTGTTTGCATCACTGCCCCTGGTGCACATCTGTCATTATTACACATAAGGCGTAAAATACGCACGGAGTGACTGAATATTGGACCAGAATGTCGCCCACCGGCATCTTCAGAAAAAAATTACATTGCAAAAATATTGCAGTGTTATCAAATTGTTGTAAAAGTTATACAAATGGAATGTATTTAGAAATGAAAATGGGTTAAATGTTTAAAGTTCTCTAATGTAATTATAATTTATTCCGATAGACAAATTTGTAAAAGCTTATTTTTTTCAAATTACTTTTCATTTGTTACCCAGATAGTTTCGTTTTCTTCATTACACAGTGCTAGTAAAGGCGGTAGGTTTATATTTAGATTTGAATCAAAACAAACTATCAAAAAAATTAATCCTGAATTGTTGAATTTTGTTTGAATTCAGACTGTTGGATTCAAAACTGGTTAGCAGTTGCTTTTTAAAACAATTCTGTGCTACAATTTGGATGCATTGGGGGATTTTGAAGTTCTAAGATTTATCATGTTCAGGGTGCAACTGTGCAGGGACATTTATGGAACGTTGAAAATCAGTTGGCACAAGACCCAGTAAGAACTATACTGTAACTTTAACAAGTGACAGCACTCTTCTCAGAAGAAAGAGATGGGCCCATGTTTTCCAGCCATGTTATAGGTATGTTAACATGTTTTCTGGCTGGCTATCCAGCATTAAGCCACTGATTAATACAAGTAAAAGAGACCTATTAGTTTACCCCTGAGCCTTCACTCTGAACTGCTGGACGGTCACTTGCTTCTATCTAATTTCACTTTCACTCTGTGCCAGCTATATAAGGTATACAAATAAATAAGCACTATTTTTACTGTGCTCTACTGTTTATTGTGTCTTTTTTGCATTCTTATTTGTTCTTTGGTATTAATGTCTCATGTTACTCAATTATTTCAAACTAACAGTAAATTTACTATGCTACACATGGCAGATACTTCCAAAACATTTTTATTTCTCATGGACAGTTTAAAGAAACACTTTTTTACAGCTTAAACCACATTTCATAGAAAAACTTTATTTGCAAGTGTTTGCTATAGACTTACTAAGCGCTAATGTGCATGTAGATTTATTGTTTTTCGTCTTATCACACTCACTTCAAAATGACCTCAAATAGCTAAAACTTAAGAATACAATAAATCTCTGACTTTATTGTCCTCATGATTTGTATATTCCAACTTTTTGTTGCTCCTTGTCTACATTGTAAAACCACTTACAAAAACATACACCTGTGTCTCCTCTGTCTCAGAAGCATTTTAGGAAATGAGAAATGTCCATGAAATTAAATGTCCAATAAGATGGAAGATATTTTTGGGGTCTCAAGAAAGAGAAAGGAGGCACAAAACTGAAAAATGAGAGAAGCCCAGCCTCTGACATTAGATAAATGGACAAACAACTTGTCTTGGAATCAATATGCTTTTACAGTAGTTTTCTATTTCCTGAGATTATGGGAGATCTGATATCTCTTATTACAATTGTAATAAGAACAATCACACCATATTGGCCAGTCTGTAGGCAAACTATTACGTTATTAAAGATTCATACCAACACTGTATAACAAATCCCTGAACTCCATAGATAAAGAATAAAAACTAGCAGACATTAATTAGTCATTAGAAGTCAACATACTTTTATTTTTAAAATGTAAACCTTGAATGCTATATTGTATTATTTGTCTTAATGAAAGTAGACAAGTGATGTATGTCTAACAGTGATTTTATTTTGTTCAGTTACAGGACATTAGTGCAGAAACCAACATGGTGTCATCGGAGTCTGAGAACTTGAAAAAAGAATGTGGAGGGAGTGGAAACTGTAAATCTCCCATACAGTATATCCATTTATATTAGGGCAACAAGTGGACCCAAATAAAGCAAAAGTGATGCAGAAAATCTAGTTCATGCATTTATTACTATTTATTACTACTTGATGTTCGTGAGTGGGAGGGACAAGTTCAAAGATGAACCAATGGACCTCCTTTACTACCAACAATGGGGAAAAAACTGAGTGAGAAGACATTAGGGTTGCCAACTATCCTGTTTTAGCCGGGGTATCTCGTATAATGAGCAAAATTGGTTCGTCCCTTATTCTACATTAAACCTCCCGTATATTGATGTTACCGCCAATGCCACTTTCTGACCAACAGATGACACTCTTCGAAATACCAAATCTGATTTGACAGGAATTGTATCAGATTAGTTTTTGTGTACAGGCACACAGATATGAAGAGTAATGCGTAATTCATCAAAATAAGGTGCCATTTGATCTGCGTAGCATATTAAACTGGGTAACTGAAGCCTGTATTTACAATATTTCATGTTTAAAAAAACAATATCTTTTGTTTTTTGGTTATTTTTCAAAGGAAAACCCCATGTAATTTATGTTATATTTATCTTTCTTTATTGTTTTAGATGAGGTATTGACATTTTTGTTATAAGAATATGAACTTACAGTGCATACACTATGCTCAGTTGACTGTGCATTGTGCTTCTGGCCCTTCAGAGTGTCCCTTAATTTATAGTTAAAAAGTTGGCAACCCTAGAAGACACTGCTGGAACCTGAACTGTCTGTCAAATATCTGAGCTAAAGCTAATGTCACAGCAGCACGCTAATCAATGTATTTATGCTGGATAGCTAGTTAGCTAACACCATTACTGATAGCCATAATGCTCATTCATTCTTTTTTATTTTTGCTGCTGCACAGGGGTGTAATTTCCAGGGGGGTTAGGGGGGTTATTACCCCCCAAATAATCAGACCCAACCAAAATAATCCCCCCAACAAAATTATGAATTATCTTGCATAAATAGGCTGTTGATTTTCTTTACTCATTTCAAGTATTACCAGCAAAATAGTTGCATGTTTAATCATCTGGGAATTTACCCAGATTTATTTATTTATTTAGACAGAGATCTTGACCTCCCCAGTGTTCAGCACAAAGTTACGCCGGTGCTGCTGCACCTACTGAGGAAGGAGCGATTTGTGGTGTCTTTCTGATCAAGTTATCAATCAAGGTGATCAAGTTAAACCCAGTTCCTAACTATGAACATATCCAACCAGGCCCAAATATGAATGAGAAGAATCCATCTGCTTTAATCTTTTTTCATTTTGCTTACACACACACACACACACACACACACTTCAACACATCTGTATGCAATTTAACACATGCTCTTATACTCAATCGTCACGGACTCCTGAATTTGCCAATAAGTTAAACCATTATGGGAAAAGAAACCGTATTTAGTTTAAATAAATCGTATGGTTGACTTAGAAAAACTAAAATACATAAAGGGAGTAACTCAGTGAGAAAAAACGAATTTTGTTTGAAGCTACATATGCAACTTATACATAATTCTGACAGTTTTTAACAATATAACAACAGATTTTCCAATTTCAGAATATTAAATCAATACCTCTTAGTGCAACTTTTCAGGGAAAGACATTTGGAATCCAATTCATCAATGAGGCACTGGAATAATGGAAGCAAATAAAAGAGACAAAAGGAGAAAGAGGAAACATTTGTTCCACATGCATGCATGCACATGGTTCTGATTAGGGCAACGATTATGCAGTTTGTAGAAATCTAATCCATGATATAACACAACTTGACTGTCTGAAAGGTTTTGAAATAATAAAATGTAACCATGAGAATTGTCTCATTTTGCCTTCACACTAAAGGTATGTTTTGTAAATTAATGCATTTAAAAACTGTTTCTAGCCTTTCAAAATTAACTAACGCTATCAAAATAATATAACGAAACAACCGCTTTGACTTTAGTCAAAAACATCAGTTTGGTGTTAAAGAGATATCAAACAAAGTTGAACTAGGGCTGTACTTTAGTGTAATATACCAATTCATACCACAAAATGGTGTCGTGATGGTGTAATGTAATGGTGTAAATTTGTTTCAACCACACAATGCATTTAGAATAAATTCTTATTTAGACATGTGTGCTGCCAAGAGCCAAAGCTTGTTTAGGAAATTAAAATAAGGCTAAAAAGAAGTTGAAAAGGTTAAAAATAGCAGTAGTCTACACTGCTCTATAAATGTTTTTGATTTCCTTGAGAGCTGGAGGTGTGCAGGAGATTCTCCGCCACTCTGGGATGGAGCTGAAGCGTTTCGATTTCCTGATCGAACCACCTGTTATTCAGCAACCTAATCAGCCACAGTACAAAGGGACTAGCCATCCAGACCTTGCCAGATTATCAGCATACTCAGTGTCTTAAACAGACTAGCTTTTATACTCTTCTCTTGCAAACTTGTCCTGTGCATACTAACGAAATATTGCCTTGTCTTCAGTTTGTGCCCTGTCAGTCTCCAGAGCCGTTTCTTCACATGAACTCACCAATATACAAAGGAACATTTATGGTCTGGAAATTCTAAAGTACACAATTAGTTTTCTGTCAAAAGTGGTGCACGAGAAAAAACATAATTTGAGCAAATCATTTAATTTCAGAGGCGTGCACCGGTGCAGCAGGAATTACCTCCAAGCACAGATAGTTACCCATGAGAGTATGAAACTGCAGAAAAATCAGGAGCACAAGAATCCAAATCAAAGCACACGAGTCCAACACCTGCCACTCCACCTGTTTAGGGGGCCTGTTAGACAACAAGGCATGACTTAGGGGCTTAGGCAGCAGGGACAACGCTGATCTGGAGGTTGGCAGTAAAGCAAAGACAGAGCAGTTTGGAGGTCAACCGGGAGGCTGACGATGAAGACTGAGCAGTTCTGGAGGTCAACCAGGAGGTCAACAGTGAAAAGCAGATCTGAAGGCCGGCGACGGAGATCCTCAGGTGGCGTGGCAGGTGGCCAACGTCAGTGGCAACTGAGAGGGAGACCTTCATTAGGCTTGGAAGGAGGCAGGAGAAGGAGGCTCTCTGGCTCAAGCAGAGTAGGACCAGATAGAGGAGCGCAGATCTCTGGCTCAGGTGGTACAGGAAGAGACGGTAGAGCAGAGACCTCTAGCTCTGCCTAGCAGGACTAGGTTCAAGACCAGGGGGTGCATATGATGGTTGGACACCAACTATCTGAGGAACTGGTATGGATGCATGGACCGGAGGTGCCCTAGATGCTCCAGGAACTGTTGCAAGCTGTTGCATGAAATGACTTTAAATGTTTTAAAAAGAACAGTCATGGTTAATGAACACCACAAAGCATGCTTTGTGCATCTGTGTATCTGCCTTGAAAACTGTGATTTTTTTGTATTATTTATCTATTTATTTTTGGCTACATAAACACATATTTATCTGCAAATTGCTCTACTTGTTAGATTTGGATCTCTGAATTTTCTTCTAGTGAATAAAGTTCAAATTGAAGCACTGGAGGACATTCTGTGCATTTTACACACATGTACAAATACTGCAAATAGAGAACAGGACTTCCCAGCCTGTTCTCATCCCCAGAGTGTCAGTAAATTCCATTTTGTCGAAACTGCTGCTGGCTTCAAGCATCACTCTGTGGTTTTTCCCAGTCATTCATGTCTCCATGATGCTTATCTTTTTGTCGGTATCAGGTTAGTGTGTCTTAGTCGCGACCTCAATATTAGTTATGTTTCCTGTTCTATTGTTATAGTCTCTTGTCTCATGTGCATTAGGTTCAATTTTACTTTCCTTGTCTCATTATTCCTGATTTGTTCCCAATTGTTTCCTCTCCCATCATTACCCACTGTGTATTTATTTTCCAAGTCTCTGTATGTTCTTTGTTATGTCCTCCCTCTTCCTGTGTGCTCCATATTTTTCATGTTACCTTAGTGGTTTCCTAATAAATAAGTTCCTGGTTCCTGTCTAGTCCAAGTTTGCTTATATTTTGTATTTTTTTTTTCATGTGAGTTCACCAATAAAGCTGCTGTTTAGTTTGAATCCTGCTATCCATGTCTTGCTTTTGAGTCCAAAACCTGTCTGCCTGCACAAAGCACTTTATGACAGATTCGGAGACTAGCTAACTGAGTAAAGTATGGTATCATCTGTAAAGGTGCACTTTAGCTGTAAATATATTCTTTCCTATAGTAGTAATGAAAATGGGAAATAAACCAGAGGCTAAAATCAAGCCTTGGGGGATCACTCTTAAAATCTTCAGGAAACTTGCCTTAACCCTCTCATGCATGAATTATGACAACCTCAGTCAATATTTCTTAAGTATTTTTATTCATCTCTGAAAAGATGAATAAAAAAATCCTGACATAAAAAATAATAATGTATATTTTATTGATCCCTGTGGGGAAATTACTCTCTCTGCATTTGACCCATTCACTCAGTGAAGCAATGGGCAGCCATTAAGCAGGCGCACCGGGAAGCAGTGTTTACGGACCGTACCTTGCTCAGGGGTACCTCAGGGTAACCTTTCAGTGGATTCGAACCCCCGATCTTCCGATCATGGGGCGACCACTCCACCTAAACGACCAGTGGGTGGCAGAGTATGGAGTGACATATGGATATGGAGTATGGTATGGAGTGTGGTTTATGTGCAAGTACACCATCAACACTGACACAAATACAAAAAAAACAGCCTTTGAATAGCTATCCACTGTAGTGACCACTATGCGTGAAAGAGTTAAATCCATCTGTACTGTGCAGAATCAAATGTCTTGGATAGATCAACAAACACAGGTTACAATGCTGCGTCCTGCCCAAGGCATTAATAATAGAATCTGTTACAGGCATAGCTGCTGTTATGGTATTATGACCTGACATGAAGCCAAACTGAGTTTAACTTAAGATATTGTTATCAACAAAGTGTTAATGCAGTTGTAAGTTCATTCTTTGGAAATTCTGATATACACACAGTGGCTTGCAAAAGTATTCGGCCCCCTTGAACTTTTCCACATTTTGTCACATTACAGCCACAAACATGAATCAATTTTATTGGAATTCCACGTGAAAGACCAACACAAAGTGGTGTACACGTGAGAAGTGGAACGAAAATCATACATGATTCCAAACATTTTTTACAAATAAATAACTGAAAAGTGGGGTGTGCGTAACTACTCAGCCCCCCTGAGTAAATACTTTGTAGAACCACCTTTTGTTGCAATTACAGCTGCCAGTCTTTTAGGGTCTGTCTCTACCAGCTTTGCACATCTAGAGACTGAAATCTTTGCCCATTCTTCTTTGCAAAACAGCTCCAGCTCAGTCAGATTAGATGGACAGCGTTTGTGAACAGCAGCTTTCAGATCTTGCCACAGATTCTCGATTGGATTTAGATCTGGACTTTGACTGGGCCATTCTAACACATGGATATGTTTTGTTTTAAACCATTCCATTGTTGCCCTGGCTTTATGTTTAGGGTCGTTGTTCTGCTGGAAGGTGAACCTCCACCCCAGTCTCAAGTCTTTTGCAGACTCCAAGAGGTTTTCTTCCAAGATTGCCCTGTATTTGGCTCCATCCATCTTCCCATCAACTTTGACCAGCTTCCCTGTCCCTGCTGAAGAGAAGCACCCCCAGAGCATGATGCTGCCACACCATATTTGACAGTGGTGTGTTCAGCGTGATGTGCAGTGTTAGTTTTCCGCCACACATAGTGTTTTGCATTTTGGTCTCATCTGACCAGAGCACTTTCTTCCACATGTTTGCTGTGTCCCCCACATGGCTTGTGGCAAACTGCAAATGGGACTTCTTATGGTTTTCTGTTAACAATGGCCGTCTTCTTGCCACTCTTCCATAAAGGCCAACTTTGTGCAGTGCACGACTAATAGTTGTCCTATGGACAGATTCCTCCACCTGAGCTGTAGATCTCTGCAGCTCGTCCAGAGTCACCATGGGCCTCTTGGCTGCATTTCTGATCAGCGCTCTCCTTGTTCGGCCTGTGAGTTTAGGTGGACGGCCTTGTCTTGGTAGGTTTACAGTTGTGCCATACTCCTTCCATTTCTGAATGATCGCTTGAACAGTGCTCCGTGGGATGTTCAAGGCTTGGGAAATCTTTTTGTAGCCTAAGCCTGCTTTAAATTTCTCAATACCTTTATCCCTGACCTGTCTGGTGTGTTCTTTGGACTTCATGGTGTTGTTGCTCCCAATTTTCTCTTAGACAACCTCTGAGGCCGTCACAGAGCAGCTGTATTTGTACTGACATTAGATTACACACAGGTGCACTCTATTTAGTCATTAGCACTCATCAGGCAATGTCTATGGGCAACTGACTGCACTCTGACCAAAGGGGTCTGAATAATTACTCACACCCCACTTTGCAGTTATTTATTTGTAAAAGATGTTTGGAATCATGTATGATTTTCGTTCCACTTCTCACGTGTACACCACTTTGTGTTGGTCTTTCACGTGGAATTCCAATAAAATTGATTCATGTTTGTGGCTGTAATGTGACAAAATGTGGAAAAATTCAAGGGGGCCGAATACTTTTGCAAGTCACTGTATGTTCAGTTTTTGAGAGGCTTATGTTTCTAGTTCTTGGTTCATTTTTTGCTTTCATGTCTGTTCCCTTTCTCATGTCCAGTTTGCTTTGTCCTTTTATCTCCCCAGTTCCCTGTGTCTGTCACGGACCTGGTTCCAGGGACTCGGGGTCCGTGAGCAGTGTGGACTATTATTATTATTATTTGAGGGTTGTGTCTTCTGCACTGCTGCTGTCCTGTGTTCCTTGTTTGTGTACTGGCAGGTGTGTATGGGTGTGTGCGTGTGTGTGAGAGTGCGGCCTTTCAGGCCTGGTGGGTGTGGCCCTGCCAGCTGACCGGTCACACCCAAGAATCTCCACACACACCTGGTGCCGATCAAGCCTCGGCCACAAAACAGTGTGGCTGAGAGCTCCTCGACGCTGGATTGTTGAGTGACTTCCTGTCAGTCTCAGTAATATGTGCAAGGTTAGTGGCAGTTTGCCGGTATGCTAAGTACTCACGGCTGCCTTTGTATGCGTGTTTTCCCAGGAGGAATTGTGGGAAAGGAAGCAGCACATGTGTTATTCTGATAGGCTCCCATCTTGTGTGTATTATTTCAGTTTTGCTTCCCTTTCCTCATTAGTCAGGTTCTGTTCACCTGTGTTCTCCAGGTGTGTCCACTTTGCCCATATCTCCTCTCGTGTGTATATTGTCTTTTTTCCTCCTGTTCTTTGTTATGTTGTCCCCTCTTGCTGTGTGTTCCCGTGTCTCCCATGTTTCCCTTCTAGCTTCCAAATTTTCTAGTTCCCTATTTTTCAGTACCTAATTTCTAGTTCCTAGTTTTTCCCTTGTGTAAGTTTTGGTGTTTTGTATATCTTTGAGAGTATCTAAGTAACAGCAATAAAGCTGCCTCTCTTAGTTATTCTGAGTCCTACCATTGGGTCCTACACTGCCTATCACAGCCGTACACTACCCTTACACTACTCAGATTCCTTTTCTTCTTCTTTTTTAAACACGAGTAATAGACTTAGTAATAAAATTAGCTGCAAGCTTTAAAAGATAGAGGTTTAGATTATCAGGCCCAGCTGAGTTCTTTGGATCAATGACTTTCCAAGTTTTGCTGTAATAGAACTAGGCATGGTGATAAATGGGCTAGTTAAAGGAGCTGTACAAGATGTAAAACAAGATGTTTCCAAAATTCTGGAAAAGAATTGTTGTGGTTTTCTGAAATAGCTCTTAAGTACTATTATCACAGCCGCAGAGGCTGATCTGGGAAAGTGTGCCCAAAGCAGATGCAAGTGAGGAGACAACAGGTAGATTTTTAATGAAGCTTTATTTACTAAGCCAGCAGGTAGCAGTGTGAATTTGGGAAACAAGTTATGAATTGAAATGTGATGTGGGGAAAGCCGTGGCTCGCAAAATGAGAGTGGAGGTCACTGAAACAGAGGGAGAGAGACGTCAGAGGAATACTGTGAGAGGTGCCAGGGAACTAATACATTTTAACTTTCCAGGCTTACTTGCTCGCAGGTGGAGTGTGATGTGAGGGAGAGGCAGAGAGGTCCGGGTGAGTTTCCAGAAGGGCAGTGCCGAGTTACACAAGTCCACCCTGATTGATCCAGTGGTTCTAGGTAGTTGTGGCAGGAGGACAAAGAGATGGAGCAAAACAAATGTTTAAGCAGTGTGAACAGCATCCAGCCAGGTGAGTGAGTTTACTAATGACACAAGGAGATATGTGATAAGCATAAGCAAGAATTGGCTTTGAAATGCAACAACTTGGTGAAGCACTAATGTGGTTAGCAGACAATTTGGCAAAGACCGATTGTGAGTGCTGGGCTTAAATAGTGTCGGTGGATCATCATCAGATGTGAACTGCAGGTGCACTTGATAAGAACTCCACCTGGAGGTGGAGTTGTTGACACTGGAAAAACTGCACAACCACTTACCCAGACCATGGCAACAATTGTAATTTGTTTTTTTTTGTAAGTTAACATTGTATATTTATTTCTTAGAAGACTTTCTATAAGAAGTTTAATCAGCAGGGGAATTTGCAGACTGTAGAGAACATTATTTTGCCTGTAATATCAGTCAGCTTGAACAGGTAGGTGGTGGGCCAGTGATGGTCTGGGGAGGTACATCCATGGAGGGATGCACAGATATCTACAGACTAGCCAATAACATCCTGACTCCCATTAGGTATCAGAAGAAAATCCTTGGACCCATGATAATGCTTGGCCTCATGTGAGTATGCAGGCAGGTCCTGGTTGACAAAGGAATCATACCACTGGCTGGCTCCCATGCTCACCTGACCTAAATCCTGTAGAACATCTCTGGGACATTATGTTCTAGTCCAGCGGTCCCCAACCTTTTTTGCGCCACAGACCAGTTTATGCCTGACAATATTTTCACGGACCGGCCTTTAAGGTGTCGCGGATAAATACAACAAAATAAAACTAGTACCGGTACCAAAAAAAAAGAAGATTTATTCATAACACACGTAAAGACCCAGTTAACGATAAAAACGATAACAAAATAACGCTGAAAATCGATAAAAACCCTGAAAACCATTTCACACCTGAGCCTCAACTCTCGCGGCCCGACACCAAGCGACTCACGGACCAGTACCGGTCCGAAGCCCGGGGGTTGGGGACCGCTGTTCTAGTCCATTTGACACTACTAGGTTGCATCATACACTGGCCAAAAGCTCAGTGATGATCTGGGGGGGGAGATCTCCCAGGACAGTGTAAGGAGGCTGGAAAGAAAGCGACTGGACTCCTTTCAAAGCTCCTTAGACTACCGTGACCAGGATGACTAAAAACCTACAGACATTTCAGAGGACACCATGCGTTGTCTCATTTTTGACCTTGGGGTCGAGCAATTCTTTCAGAAACCAAATCCGGTTAGCAGTAATTGGCACCGCATCCTATGCTTAAATTGGAAGAACTATATTAGCAAATATGTACATTAATATCAGGAGAAGTATATTTTGTCATTTATTGACAAATTTTGATTTTATATATTTACTAAAATAGTGTTTTTTGATATGTTGCCTCAGTAAAACATTGTGCAGTTAGTCTACTTTTCTTACTGTTAAAGCAGTGTTTCTAAACTTTGGTCCTTGTGGCTGTTTGTTTTAGCTTTTCATTGTGTTTCCCTGCTCCAAAACATTTGATTCAAATTAAGACCTTGTTATCAGATGGCTGTAACATTTGATACCCTTTTGATTATTCAAATAAGGTGTGTTGAAACAGAGATTAGGAGATTAGGGTTGCATCTTGATATAAGTAGGCAAAAAATAATAATTACACTAACTTTCAGGAAATGTGCAAAAGATCGTTTTATGGGAGGAAAGAATGTTATAGTCAGTTATAGTCATTCCTTCAGTAAGGACTGTGGACTCGATAAGAGTGACCCCAGAATCATGTTTGAACCAGGAGATCAGGGGTCACTTAAGGGTCACACATATGAGATGTATGTGGGCAAGCAAATTTGTGTGTATTGAAATGATGACATGTGTGCATTTCTTTGTGGGTGTGTCAGAGGAAAGAGCTTTATGAAGGAACATGTATGGTACCATGATGCAATTGTATTCCTAGTCAAAGTCAAATTTTGGAAATGTGATTTTCACCTCTGTTTCATAAAGTAAAACACATAATAGTAGCTTTCAGGCATCTTGTTGTTCGTAGAGGTGACAGATGAAAGTGAATTAGACTGAACTTAATTGCAAACTTGAAAAAATACTTTTTTCTAGAATTTTGAGCTGCAGTTTGTTTTGAATCACTTTGAGTTTATAAACTCCTGATATTTAATATCACTGGGTTTAGTATATTTTTATTCCCCTTGTCACTCTGAAAACAAATGCAAAGCACTTCTTTCTGACAATCCTCCTGCCTCCCCATAGGAATGTCACATGTGGCAGATGCTCCTCCCCTCTGCTCAGAAGTTGAGGGGAAAAAGGGGGTGAAGGGCCATGAAGGAGAAATGTGATTGAGTATGTGGGAGAGGAGTTAGAGGAGGAGAAAGCTGGGAGGTGTGTTGCTCTGCTGCTGCTGGTTAAATCTACTCCAAATAGATGCAGTTTCCTCAGTCCCGCACGGTCAGGAGACTGCTTTGAAACTTTCAGTATTCAAGTTTTCTTCCTGTGTCCATGCTGACTCTCCACCAGGGAGGAGGAGACGCTCTTGTCCTCCCTCAGCTCATCCATTTGTTCTCTGCAGAACCGTACCCTTTCATGTTTCCTTAAAGACCTCAAATTCTGGTGACCCAAGATAGACGACTCCCTGCATCTGCAAGTCAGATGTTTCTCACTGTGAGTTATTTCTACAGCTAAAAATTTGGGGCTGTTCCTGGAATACGTCTGGTGTGTTTCATCCGAGTTAGTACTGTGCCGTCATTGAAAAAATGAAGGCTGAGGTGCTGATATTGTGGGTCGGCTTGACTTTGTGCTGCACCCTGATCTGCGGTCGAGAAGATGTAAAGGAGAACAAATTCGCTGGAGTTCAGGTGAGAGAACCTCAAACACTGACCAAGAATAGGAGACAAGCAGAAGAAGTGGATGCTGAAATGTTAGACAAGCTGACTGAAGTGGTGGAAGACGAAAAGACAAAATCAAAGAAGAAAAAGAAAACACCTGAGGAGATTGAAGCAGGTATGTAAAAGCCCCTAAATACAGGCACTCAAAGAACAACATTCACTTTAAACTATGACTGAATGGATACAATATACAAGATTATTCTTGACCTTTCCTTGCCTCTATGTTTGAGTTTCCAATCAAAGCTTGCAGCCAAAACACTCAGGATAAACAGACAGGAAAGGCTGCAATCAGCCTTTGAGGAAGGAACATTTAGTTTGGTTTACCTATACTTTCTTTATAAGCTAGGGAATTTGGATGAAAATATCTCTGTGACTAAGGAATGATGGGGCAGAAACTTGCAGTGATTCAGTCGGTGGTCTGACATTTTCTTGGCAGTGTGACCGCAATGTTGCTTACATGACCTAATTTTTCTGCCAGGATTACATAGTTAAACATCAGTGTGTTTTGTTCAGCATAATTATCAGAAAATCAACCTTTAATGTGAGAATGGCATGTCTGTTTAAATGATATCTATAAGAAAGACACATCTGCGAAAAACACAAAGCATGACAAACTGCAGAAAAATTTCCACTATGATTTTCCACAAGTGAGCAGGCAGGATTTATGAGAGGACCCATTTTCAGTAGCATAGATACATGTTAACTTTCTGCTGCATGAAGCAAAACCACAAGCACAGCAGCAGAGTTGTTTTTTCATGTGTGGCTGATTTAGGTTAGATAAAAGGCCAACTAACCCAGAGATCCAAAGTGATTTTTCATTTCTCGAATTTTGTTTGACTTGAGACAGCTGTGCCGAGCATGCACATCTGTATCAGCTGTGATTGACAGTAAAACCTCAACATTCACTCCCAGTTTTTAAGTGAATTGCTCAAGAGAATTTCAGATGCAACTAAGAATGGAGACACTGCTACCATTTTTTTATTTGAGGTGGTGGGGGAGGGCTGACTTTATTTCACAGTTTAGCAGTGAAGAGTAGACAGGAAGGAGGAGGCGAGAGCAAAGGAAGAGACACAGCAAAAGCCTGCAGGTTGGACTCAAACCTGGGCTAACGCATTTCGGCATTAAGAACAAAAACCAAACGAAACACCCAAGCACAGGAATTAGGAAGACTAAAGAATTTAAATAGGCTTCACCAGGGTACAGAAACTATACACTACTAGGACATGAAGCTAAAACACATTGGGGGCTAGGAGACACTATGGCAAGGAGACCAGATGTTCTGACAAAGACAAAGGGGAAGACGGCAACTATAAGTACTCTAAGGGGTGATTGGGGCAGAGAGGATATGCTTGGGAACTGAACTTAATTAGAAAAACAAGACATGTGGGAAGTAAAGGTAAACACTAAGTGCAAGAGACTAATGACTAACAAGGTAAAACACAAAGTAAAGACATAGACAGCAGATTCTAACATGCAAACTTGAAAACAGGATAAAAGAAAAGTATGAGAGGTATCAAAACTGAAAACCCAATGATTTAAATCTCAGCTGTAACAAAAGAATTCAAAAGCTATACTAAAAGTAAGCAGACCTAAGAATAGACTGAATTGTGTAAAGTATTTGCTCACCTATTCAAATCCCTGAATTCAGGTGTTCAGATCACTTCTATAACCTCGGGTGTATATAATCAAGCACCTAGACAGGCAAGGCTGCTTTTACAAACATTTCTAAAAGAATCTCTCACAAGTTCTGAGGAGCTCAGTGAATTCCACAGTCAACTTTTAGTGGTATTATAACAAAAGTGAAGTGATTGGGAAAGACAGCAACTCAGCCACGAAATGGTTGGCCACATAAAATCACAGAACAGAGTCAAGAGATGCTGAGGCTTGTAGTACATGGAGAACACCAACTTTCTGTAATGTCAGTCACTACAAACCTCCAAATTCCATGTAGCCCTCAGATGTGCTCAGGAACAGTGCAAATAGAGCTTCATGGGATGGATTTTTATGGCTAAGTAGCTGTATCTGAGCTTTGCATTACCAAGCACAATACAAAGCATCAGATGTTTGGCCATCTGGCAATCTGACAGGGATGTTTGGGTATGATGGTTGGCACGAGAACTATACCTGTCTGACTGTATTATCCCACAGCACAGTGCACAGAGGTCACCAACTTTCTGTAGTGTCAATCACTATAGATCCCCAAACGCCATTTGGCCTTCAGATGAGCTCAAAAACAGTGTGTAGAGAGCTTCATGGAATAGCTTACCATAGCTGAGCAGCTGCATCCAACCCTTACATCACCAAGCCCAAAGAAAAGCATTGGATGTAGTAGTATAAAGCACACCACCACTGGAAACTAGAGTAGTGGACATGTGTTTTCCATCTGGCAAGCCGATGAATGAGTCTGGATTTGGTAGTTTCTGGGAGACAGTACTTGTCTGTCTGAAGTGTGCTAAATGTAAAGTTGGGTGAAGGGGGCATTCTGGTGTGGTGTTGTAATTGTGGTGTTGTATTATGTAATTGTGCAGTAATGATGTATAGTAATTATGTTTGGCCTCTTAGTTCCAGTGAAACACACTTAATGTTTCACCATACACTCAAGTCCATATGTGTGTGCAGACAGATGAGCAAATATGCTATATAGCATGTAAAGATAATTAAACAACTAAGGCCTAAAAGTGAAATAGTACAAAACTCAAAATACTACAACAAACGAATCCAAAATTCAAACAGTGAAATTAACAGCTGGTGCCCTAGAATGAGACAACTCCCAAAACACAAATGCTTTTACAAAAGCCCCCCCCCCCCCCCTTTTTTTTTTTTTCACTGTTTCATTAGTTTTGCGTTTGCCTAGGATCAGAGTCACTACTGGTTGTATAAAACAACACCTTAGCCCTACAGAGGGGGCAGAGGAGCCCCATTTCTTCCAGGAGGTCCCATTAATAAATCCCATTGCTAGAACTGCCTCTGAGTACAGTCTTCAAGAACATGGAGGATATTGCAGGAGACAGGCATTTACTCTAGGAGAGCTGGACAGTGCAATATATGATCCTTAAGCCATTAGGAGGACCAGTAACTGGTCCTTTGTGCAAGGAGGAACAGAATGTGCACTGCCAAAGTGTGAGCTTCAGGCTGTAATAGACTCATCAATGGTGTGATGTTGTGCACAGTCATTCATGACCAAAGTTATTGTGGCTACCTTCACAGTATCAAACCCAAACCAGCCACCCTACAAGGAACAGTGGTACCTAATCACTACATAAAACCAAAAGACAAAAAAATACATGCTAAACATAACTCCCGAACTAAGCTCAAACAAAACAAAAGTATATAAAACAAATAAGTAGTTCATCCTTTATGCTTAGGAGATACATAGACAGTGAGGGAATTAGGTTATTTACAAAATACACCAATAGGGGACGAGATAAGATAAGATAAAGATTTATCTGT